>NC_090208.1:1115000-1245000 GCF_033026475.1 Channa argus
GATTTTCAAAATAAAAGTTCCAGACAGATCTAAAGTCCTTGAAATTCAGATTGTTTGACTCATACATGATTTATTTATTTACTTATGTTTTTGAAGTGGCACTTGGCCTCTTCTGGTCAGGTGACACCATACTGCATTAATACATGAGCTGGTATCCAGAGAGTGAGCTGAATAAATGTAAAGCAGACCATGTCTTCACTCTGCTGACCTCAAAGGGGCAAAAATAGTCCACACCAGTACTTGTAAAGGAACCGATCCTCTGATATACGTCTTTGTATTTCTGAGCACACTCTTCTTATCTAAATCCTGTGAGAATGTACTTCCTACCTAGGTGTGCAGTTCATTCATCCATGTACAAGATAGCTGGGTGATCCTTAACCCTCTGTCTTCCAAATATGGATCTATCTTCATTCTTGTGAGCTTTTCCTTCTTGCAGAGCTTTAATTTCCTCAATAATTCTGCTTTTGACAAAGGCAAATTAACTCAGCTTTGAAATGTCTTCAGCTGTAAATCTCTGCTTGCATTTGAGCACTTGTCCCTCAAGTGAAGAAGGGTTCAGCTGACATACTATCGCACTGTAAACCTCTGGCAGAAACTCCTTACTTTTCTGCCTCAAGCTTAGCGGTATCTCTTTGGGATGTAGGAGTCAAGTTGTTGGGGGTTCAGCTCTGACTCTTACAGCTTTGCACCTTAGTAATAACAATTGTGTTTACTTTACTATTACAATCTAACTTCCTGTGTAATTTGCTGCAGATGTTTCCAGATGTTTGAAGACATTGATTTCATTCAGAAAACATAAGGTTGGATTTAAGAACTAAAAAAACAAAACAAGGTACTTCATGGTACTTCATGTAATCTAGTATTACTAAGTAAATACAAGTGTTGTAATGTTTCTTTTATCATTAACAGCGTCTCTCAACATGTACTTTTGTCTTCTCATAGCTGAAAAACACATTCTGTCTCCCAGGATTCAATGTGATCATTGGGATTTACCCTTCGATTGCAACACTACCGATGCTTTACCTTTATCACAGTTACATCAGAGGTGACATTTCCAGTTTCTCAACATTCCCGATGAAAAACAAAAAGCAGACAGTGAGGTTGTGATAAGTACAGCTTTACGTTTATGCAATATGTCAAGTACTGGCTCTGTAAGACTTTGACTTCACCTACTTCACATACTTGAATAAAACATTCTCTCTTCTGGAATTAAATTTGATTGTTCTTCTGTGAATCACTGCTGGTGAAACAGGTTGAACAAAACAAGGAATCTTGATCTGGCAGTGCCACAGACATATTTGCTGTCACAGCACAGAGTGTGTTTCCATCCTTTGTCCTCTGTGCTCTTTACCATGAACAATGTGTTTTCCCTTCAGTGGTTCTGTGGTGTAAGAATAATAATAAAAAAAGACTAATCTTTGTGAGATGTGAGATGTTTCCTAGGGGCGGCTAAATGTACGGCCTTTCCATGGGCTAGAGAGCCACCGTACAGCCAGGTCGTTGGGTCACTGAATGTGTTGCTGTTTTCCCTGCAAAGCACAGCAACATAATGTTTCTCCTTATGAGCTTACGTTAGCATCTCAACAAGACTGCTCAATGGTTTTTGGGTGGTCTACAGATATTACACTGACTAATCTAAAACTCCTATGAAATTTTCACCGGGACTACATTTGATAATCTCTTACTAAAAGAACAGCAAATTTTGTTTTAAAATATTTAAAAAACTGGTCTCTGTGGTCCACAGCCATTTAATTGTTAACAGCAGGAAGTTTTCAAATAGTCAAACACCACAGACATTTCAATTAAATGTTGACTTTTCACATTAAATTCACTAACCACTTTTGTCTCCTAAACAACTACTGTTCCAAAAGCAACAGCTGCCCCAACAGCAACCAGGGTCCCTACAACTGCTGACAGAAAAACAACTGCTGTCCCTACAACTGCTGAGAGAAAACCAACCGCTGTCCACACAACCATCCATCTGTCATGATCTAATAGAAATACTACTCTTATGCTTCTACTGCAGTTTTTGCATGCTTGAATAAAACCTGTCCTCCTGAGGTAATAATGTTCTTCTGTGAGATCCTGCTTCTCATACACAAGCTCGTGATTCACATCAACATGTAACATCTAAACTTGTAGCTTCCCAAGCAACAGTAATTCTATAGTGAACACTGTAACTTTGTGTTGTAGTTAATACTTCACATTAGAAAATCACATAAAAAATGCAACAATGTCATCAATTCTCTGGTTTGTCTTTTTTGCACATTTGTGTTTGCTGCTTTTGCTCTTATCAAGACATTGTGATTGTCATGCTTTACAGACTAAACCAAAAATCTGCAAGTTATTCACCACAGAGGGAATCTATGACTGAAACCATGTTTTAAATGGGATTTTATAATTGTACAAAAACAACTGTAAGGATGAAGTGAAAAAAATTACTTCTTTTTCCTTACGGCAAGTTGGAGTACAGGGTGAAAGCTGCCACACCTACATAAGTTGTATACTTAAGACCAGAGGAGCACATTGTGAGGCCCAGCATCTCTCAGTACATGTGTATCACATTTGTCCTGCCTCACTGTGGCTTCATGGTGTGCAGTACGCAGCACTAAAGAACTTGAGTACTAAAGAAATACTAGTATGTTCAGTAGGTCCTGATACTAGTAGCTGGAGTTTTTCAGACATGATGATGATGATGATGCTTTTTATCTGTGAACAAAAGAAACCAGCCCATAATACACCAGCGCCACTAAAACTGATGACAACAGGCAGCCAAACTACAAATGAGAAGCACAAGTTGAACTTAGTTGCAGACTATCATCTGCTCTTATTTTTACTTATCCAACAAATGTGTTCTCTCATGGAGGATTCATTTTGACACTTCTTACTCTGCAAGTCCTGAGACGGGTTGAACTATAGAAAGAATCTCAATCTGTCAGTCTGACAAATCTAAGGGGTTAATGTATTAACTTTTCACCTTTGGGGAGTTTCGGTGTGAGCGTGACACTGACGGTGAAACAGCTCTAAATGAGTTTTGAATGTAATAACATTTTTTAAAAGATCCTTACGTTAGTCTTGTTTCGTGGAATGTCGAGGACATTGATGAGTTAAACACAGGCATCAACAATATGATGGTGGTTGAACACTGAAAACGGTAACGACAATCTGATACTCTGGTTTACTTTTGCATTTTTAGTCCTGACAAGCTGAAACACTGATCTCACTTCTGCAGTTTTTGGTGCTGCAGCACTAATCCACCACATGTAGTGTGTAGTCTCAGAGGCTGCTGGGACATGTGTCTGCAGGTGAAGCTACACACAAAATGAGGACACCAATTAGTGTTTGCCTTTTTTTTAGTAGTTTTCTTTCAACGATTTTTTCATTTAGACCTTTTTTTTTTCCAATGGAAAAATGAAACCGTAGGCACATTGTGAAAGTGACGAGTAAAATACTTTAACATGTCATTAGGCTTCAAGTGAACTTGTAACACGAAATTCAGAGTTATCTAGGCAGTAGAGGCCCAGACCACAATATTAGATACGGGTTGGTATGTGTGATTGATTGGTGACATCATCCCCTGTGAACAGAAAGTGAACTTAACACGTGAGTGATGACACATGATTTGGTGTAATGTAAGTCGGCTTTTTAGAGCCAGACGAGTTGTGCTGCCTTGTCTCCTCATTTCTGCTACAATCAGTATAGTGACTTTTATTCAGTGGAAACACACAGATGGACCATCAGCACAGCTGAACATAATTACTTAGAATTATTACAGCCGCACTGCAAGTTGTTACATTTAAGGAAACTTTAAGGAGAAAATAGTCCCTGTTGTTCTTGATCTAGACGTAAGAGTGTAATTTATTTATTTAATTTTTAAGGTTTTTTTTTTATTTTTAATACGTTTGCAAACTTTGTCGTTCAGAATAAGAATGTGTTCACTTAAGCTAAACAGTATTTTTTTCAGATGATTGAACCTGGATGTTCTTGGCATCCTGCCACCTCCTGTCATAATCTGCTTGTATTTTTAGTCTCCTGACAAACATGTTCACTCTTCTAGGATTCATTGTGACAGTTCTTACTCTGTGAGTCACAGCTCCTGGGATAAATTGAAACTTAAAAAAATCTCAGTCTGTCAGTTTGAACCCAGGGACCTTGTTGCTGCCATTTTTCACAATGTATTTCATCTTTGACAGACAAGTTGAAGCCGAGGACTTAATGTGTTTACTCATCACCTTTATGGAGTTTCAGCATGAGCATGACACTTAAAACCATTCCTGAACAGGTTGGAAGGATGACGTTCTGGTTTTACAATATTCCAGATGGGAACCCAAAGGCACATTGCAACAGAGGCTTCAAATGACCTTGTAACTCATTTACTGGTAACAAAAGTCAGAGTTTGAAGGTTAATTCCACAGCAAGGAATTTATTATTCAATAAATGTGAACATTTCCACCTTTTTGTAAACTAGAATAGATACAGCAGGAAGGAAATGCAGCTTCTGCAGGAGACGTGGATGCAAAGACAATACAATAACTCCATCAGCATTAAAATAAAACCTTACTGTTTTCCACTATATTTAACCTGCTGGGACTTGTGGATGAAATGTTGTTAGTGTGAATCAAATGACACATTTTCAGAAGGACACTGTTTTAACTTATCCAAGGAGGAAGTAATAAGTATTTTTACTGTGACATTTTAAGTCTGCTATGTTAAAAAGTGGGTGTGGTGGGTGTTGTCATTAAACATTTTTGGTGACAAAGGTGAGTGACAGCAACACGTCGATTCCTGGAGGTGTCATGTGTCGCTCCTGAATTTATCCAGCACCTGTACAGTATATAAAGTGCTGCAGCACAGAGCAGGTGAACTTACAGCATCAACATCCAAGATCATCACAATGAAGCTGCTTGTTTCTTTGACTCTCACCTGGATGCTGCTCTGTGCAGGTAACTCGACTTATTCTGACTATACACGTTCTACAGGTCTTACACAGACTGATTTAAAACCCTTAGGAAGTTTAAACTGAATAGTTCTTTAGAAAAATAACAGAATATTTATTTTACTACAGCAAATTATTACTTGTTAAAGTACAATACAAGACTTATTAGATTGTATCTGTGGTCTATAACCATTTTACCTGATGTCTCAAATCTTCTTTAAAAGCAGGAAGAATTTTAAATAATCAAACACCTCAGACATTTGAGTTCAATTCAAATTTTTGACATAATCAGAATCATTAACCACTTTGTTCCCCAAACAACAACAACAACAGCACAGTCACAAACAACAACAACAACAACAGCTGCACCAACAAAAACAACCACAACAGCTGCACCACCACCAACAACAACAACAACAACTGCACCACCAACAACAACAACAACAGCTGCACCAACAACAACAACAACAACAGCTGCACCACCAACAACAACAACAACAACAACAGCTGCACCAACAACAACAACAACAACAGCTGCGACTACAACAAACTGCTCCCCCAACAACAACAAACTACCATCCCAACAACAACAACTGTTTCTGCTCCAACAACAACAACTGCTGCTGCTCCAAGAACAACAACTGCTGCTGCAACAACAACAACTGCTGTTCCAACAACAACAATTGTTGTTCCAACAACAACAACAATAAAAATGAAGATGAATACTTCCACTCTAAATAGTTTGTGTTAACACACATAGATAGTCAGGAAAATCAGCATCCTTCCATCTTCTGTCATGATCTTTGCTTCTACTACATGTTTGAATAAAACGTCCTGTCTTCTTGGGGTAAATGATGATGTTCCTCTGTGAGTTTCTGCTGCTCAGAGACACATCAGCTCATGGTTTGTCTTGTAATCTCATTACTTCACCGTGCACCTATTGCTAAAGCATAAACATTAGATTAAAGCATTAATGTGATTTTATTAGATATAGTCGAGGACAGTATTGCATTATTACAATTGCTGATGCATCATAATGTTACAACTTTTGGATTCACACTGTAACTTTCCAGGCAGAAACAGCAGTAATTCTGTAGTGTGAACACTGTTAGTTGGTTTTGCTTTTACACTTGCACTTATGTGAAAAATGCAACATCATCACTTCTTCTTCTGCTTGCATGTGTGTATTTGCTGCTTTGGTTATTTTCAAGTATATTTCAATAGTCACGGGTGTAAATTGTTGGTTTAAGAAAAGAATAAATCTGAATATGTCGCTTTAAACTCATGGACGTGGTGACTGTAGTTTCTCTGCTGCTTTACATAGTAAACAGTTAAAAATCCAAATGAATCAGCATGTTACTAACTACAGAAGGAACCTTTGGCCTGGAGACATTGTGGTAGTAATAGTAGCAATAGTATAATATGGAATGTTCACAGTGGGATTTTGGTATTTGGTAGTAAACAGTTTGTTCCCAAAGCAAACCACAGGTTTCTACTTAGACCGAGGTAACGAATTTCATCCAGCTGTTCACTACCTTCATCCTCATGTCTTCACCAGCACCTGCATAGCTGTGAAACTACAATCATGAGACACACTGGTTAACAGTAGATTCTTTCTTATAGTAACAGTTGTCATGGTTGCTGGAATATTTTTAAGCTCCAAGTGTACTTTTACCTCCACACAAAGGCCGATCTGCTGATTGTCACTCTCTGCTTAACCCGCTCCATAAAAAGAAAAAGAAACTGCGTGTATTTCACTTTTAGCTCAAACTGTTGTGTTGCATGACACAGATGCATTGTGGGTCAGGCTTAGGCTTGTTTCAGCCTCGTGGTGTGAGCTGTACCAAGCCAACCTGGAGCAGGACACAAGGTGATGCTCCTTCCTTTATTTGAAAGGCAGATCTACATATATATGTGTATATATATATCTATATCTATATAGATATAGATATAGATATTTTTGTCCATTACTACATACTCAATAACTGGTAATGAAAAACATTGACTTTTTAGCAAAATTTAGAAATTTACTAAGAATCAACGTAGGGTTTTACATATAAAATATTGCCTTAGTTGTTTGGTGCACAGCTTATTTGATTATAGGAAATGAGGGAGGAAAAGTGCAAAAAGTAAACATATAGAATGACGTTAATTCTAGCATTTGCAATGTTAAAACAGCAGCATCAGTTGTATTTATTTATGTATTTATTCAGGCAGTTTCTGTGGGACAAGAGTTGGTGCCAGTGGTGGGACCTGGGCCTCAGCAGGAGTCCAACATCAGTCAGGAACACTCTGACCAGAGGGGTGGAAGGAGTCAGACGTAGTCTTCCCCACATTCTTCAGGATACTCGATGTGATGAGACACTGCAGCCCAGTGTACCGTACAGACATGGAGCAAGTCAGGATGGACTTGTAACAAACCCCTATGGCAGTAATTACAGCGTGAAGACTCTTTTGGTAATTCTCTATATGTGGCAGTTGAAATGGCCACTAGCACCGGCTGCTTGTGTTTGCATACAGGCAGAGATTATACAGTTGTTCCTGTCATTTTATTCAGGTGAACCTGTTTTAACACTTTAACCTCTGCTGGGTGTTTTCTATAAACATCCTCATTCTCAGCTTCAACGTTTCTTAGAACTGATCAGACAGACTGGTGAACTGGTGTACTAATACTCTGTGTGAATGTATTTAGAGGGGCTCCATGTTAGCAGGGAAGGCAAGCAACTGCTTGGGTCCCAGACCAGTAGGGGGCCCCCAAGAGCTGACCAAAGTTCAACTCTGTACAGCACTGGCTGTGTGCAAAGCTTGCAAAGACACTAGCAGTCTCAGACCTCGCTAAGAGGACCCCGAATCAAACTCTGCTGCAAGTAGCACATGATTCAGTGTAAACAAACAGGTCTAATGAAACAAGGAAGACCAGCTGAGTAAAAGGAAGACGAGTTATAAATCTGGCAAGATAGTGGTAAGTGGAGCAATGGAGGTCAAAGATCAACGGCTTTCAGCTTTTCCCTTCAGGGGTCAGCACAGCTAGTTTGGGTAGTACATGTACATAAATGCCATTAAACTTCTCTTTGAATTCCCCATATCAAAATATCTCTACTTGTAGCTGAAAAATTCCTCCAGATGACATCACTTAATAAAACATTCAGTTCACATTATATCATCTGGTTCTCACACTATGGAGTTTGTAATCACCTGCTTTTCCTGCTTGACCCAGATGACATCATTTCAACTCCTAATTATAAAAAGATGTCCTCCAGGTGATGTCATTTAGATGAGTTTTTCAGCTACAAACAGAAATATTTTATTATAAGTAAGTCAGAGTAAAGTTTACATTTACATTCTAAACTAAAGAATAGAAAGCTGAAAATTGGGGAAGTTGCTCTTTACGTTTTGATGAGTAGTCACTTCCTATATTGCCATAGAGCAGGACACATTAAAAGGCCTCTCTGTTCTCTCAACTGAGCCAGCTGGACCTCAGGTAGCTAACAGTGTATCTACGATGTAAAACTGCTAAAAGCAGAAATTCCTTGTAAAGAGTCAGTGTTTGGTTTATAGGAATGTGTCCGTGCAACATGAAAACGGGCTCCACTCCACATGTAGACATGAAAGGCTGATTCTAAGCTGAAGAAAACTTGTTTTAAATTTCAGAAAAGAGAAGGTGAAAAAGAAAACTTTGGTCCCTTTGTGCTAATACCTGCCTCGAAAGCTGACACGGTGCATCACTTTAACTGAAGTAGTAAATGTCCTATACCTTCTCTCATCGCTCTTGTCATCCGTCAGCTTGAAACCACAGCTGTGGGTCACTGTCAGAAGAAAATCTTACTCGGAGACGACAGAGTCACCAGAGTCTCGTTTTAAAGTTTTACTCGCAGCAAACAGAAACAGATATCAGCAGGTCATACAAAGGACAATGCTGCTTCAGCCTTGTGTCTTTTTCTCACTGAAAACAGTTGAGATGGTTGCTAACCGCTGTGGAGGACGCGTCCTTCCTTCATGTCCTGATAAAAAGTGTGTGACCTTCAATAAAATACAGTTTAAAATGGTATTTTGCTAACATTCAGCTCTGATCCTGATCTGCTTTACAGGTTTCCACACATCTCCTGTTCAAATATTATCATCTGAGTAATCAAACCACTAGACAAACTGAGTGTTGACCTCTGACCTTTAGTGACCCGTGTCCTCCGGGTCCAGGTGTGTCTGGACTGACACAATCACTGACACTCCAACAATAAGACACAGATTTTAACTCTGTCCTCCAGCCTCTGTGAATGTCAGTTCAGACCTCAGTCAAAGTATAAAAAATGCTTTGCGTCATGTTGGAAACGCGAGCCGACACGAGAAGTGAGTGCAGATTCAAATGGCTGCATACTGGTGAAGCGTGGCTGAAACACTGTCACACTGCAGCAGAACAAGCTGAGCAGCAGCTCTGGACTTGAGTGCTTTCAGTCATGTGATAGATTCTACTTTATCTTCTTTCAGTATAAAAAAGCAAACATTCAAAAACATTTCATGCTGTACCCGAGTTTTCAGCCAGTGCTGGTTTGACTCCTGGTTCCACATGGAAACGTGTTGAAGTGTTTTTGGGCAAAACACTAAACCCAGGTTTCTCCTGACAGGCCTGTACCATGTGTATAACGGTCTGGAAACGGTTTAAAGTTTACCTGTTAGCGGCACAGTATAACCAAGTCCAACAGGTCAAGCAGAAGAACCAAACCCAGGAACCCAGGTGGGTACAGACAGAGAGAGAGCTTTGACAACTACAACACCATAATGTGACATAAAGTGAGTGCAATAAATATTGTTAAAGGTCTTAACAGTGTTAAAACAAATATGAAGCTGTTGTCAATCACACTCACATACGTAGATGTAATAACTGTCAAAGATCATCAGTGTTTGACAGTATCAGTAGTAAGATCACACAACCAAGAGCTGTAGATGCTGAGAAATGATATATTTTGACATAGTGTTATTTAAAAAAAAGCTTTTCTCTTACACCCATTTCCCCTCAGTGTGAAGCTAAATTTAATTCTGACTCCTCCCATCTGATGACAACTACAACTAAACACAGTCCAACCTCTAGATTAGTTTGGATCTGGTTTTCAAACTGTCACTGTCCATCTCATCTTTGGAGAGTCCTGCAGATTTCAGAAGAGAATAGTCCAAATCCTGTAGAGGACAAAACCTTAGTGAAGTGTGAAAGAGGAAGAGCCAGTCAGACCCAGGATCAGTGCTGACGGGTTTCACTTCAGTCCAGACAACATGACGATTCAATTTACTTTTGAACTTCTGGGTGAGTCAAAGCCATCGATCATCCATAATGAATCTGTGTTGTTCAGGTGTCAGGTGTGTGAAGAGAACAGCTCTGTATCTGACAGCTTTAGTACCTAATGAACTAATACATGCTGATGGATGAAGCAGCAGTCAGTAGGATTTCCTGATCCAGACTGTTCTTGATCTGATACTTAAATTATTGATAGGAATTAAAGAATGTGATCCTGTCTCTGCTATAGCTAATGACACATTTGTCATTTGAAGCACTACATTCAGCATCACTCTGGTTATGTTCTTCCTCGTGTGGTCACTGCTGTTCCATCTCACCTGCACATCTTGCTGATACAAAGATACAGAGTGACACAGTGAACCATCCACTGGAGCCTATTTGTTAAGTTACGCTGAGTCAGCTACTGACAGTGTAGCTTTGGATTATTGGAAGTGCTGACGATGGTCATTAACGACATGCTCTGTTCTGCATCTTCTAATAACGAGATCTTTAGCTCATATTAATGACTTATTATCTCATTATTACGAGATGAGGCCTCCAGAAAGTTTTCTTCTTTGGTAAATGCAATGCGCTGCCTTTTTATAGTATCACTGATCTACGATCTTAGTTTTGATTCATTACTGCAAATGCTTCTTTGAACATTTGCTGTTTTCAACACACATGTGAAATGAGTTGATAATTATTTTCTCCTTTTGAAAAGTTCTATGTATCTGGTCTGTAGCCTTTACATTTAAAATCAGGTTTTCTCCTTCAGTCTGTACGTGAATTTAACTTCTTCTCTCTATGTCACAGGCATATCAGTTCTGGTTTCTGTGGTTGTCCTGGTTCTGTTTCTGGTTGGACTTGTGCAGCTGTTGAGGAATAGAACAGGTATGAAAAGTGAACTGCTCAGTGAGTCTTGTCCAGTCCTCACGTCTGTACTGGAACTACAACTTTGACCGAGTCTGTTGGAAGATAAAGTCTGCAATGACATTTTAATATCAACCATTTTTTTCAGGTTCATGTTGGACATCAACCCACTGCCTCTACTGTAAGTCATGTTCTTGTTACTTTACATTTCTTACTTATTTTCTCTGATCATTTTCTGACAAGACAGAAAGTTTGTAGTTTTCACATTATTTTTTTTCTCTTTACACTGTTGGAGATGTACAAAAAGGTGTTGCAGTGAGTCTTCAGGACTCAGGCCCAGATGCAGTAGCATCCATAGCTGCTGTGTGCCTGATACCCACTGAGCTGTAAAGCACTTCATATTGCAGTAGTCTGAACAAAAAGTGCTATATAAATACAGTTTGAATCATTGGTTGGTTGATGTTTCTGAAAGTAGTGTCACATAAATCCACTACTTAAATTAGATAAAAAGCATAGTGATGAAATTTTTTAGGAAATAACTGGCAAAGACCTGCAGTTTACCTGCACCAAGCAGGGACATCGTAGGACAACTTAGTTTTATCTTTATCCCAATTCCTCTGTCTTTTCACTTCCTAATACTAATTCTATTTTCCTCCTCACAGATAGCCCCTCCCCCACATGTGCACTGTCCCCTAAACCACTTCCACCTCGACCTCTTTTTTCTCCTGCTTTATGTCAGTCAGCAGTCAACCTTGCTGATTTCATCCTGCTAACTTATTCAAACTGTGCATCACTCTCACTTTACGTTTGTTTACAAATCTCAAAGTGCTACACAAGCAGATTATGAGCAAGAATAAAACATAAAAACATGTAAAGCATAGAAACATAAAAAACATAAAATAATATATAAAAAAGATAATGATCACTTTAAAATGCTTCACTGAACAAAAAAGTCTTTAACTGTTTTTTGAAACAGTCCACAGTCTGTGGTGCCCTCAGGTTCAGGTAGAGTGTTCCAGAGCCGTGAAGCAGCTGCTGAGAAGGCTCGATCCCCCATTGAGTGGAGTCTGTTGTGGAGGGGTAGAGGTGATAAGTGTTGGTAGAACGAAGGTGTCTTGTTGTAGATTGCAATGTGAGGAGTTCTTTAAGATACTGTGGGGCATTTCCATGGATGCTCTGGTGGGTAAGTAGACAGAGTTTGAATTCAATGCAAAGGTGGATGGGGAGTTAGTGAAGTGTCTGGAGAACAGCAGTGATGTGCTCATATTTCGCACCGTCATAAGGATCCTGGTAGCATTGTTTTGAACATATTGGAGCTTTTGAAGGCTCCTGCCAGAGATCCCAATGAGAAGAGCATTGCAGTAGTCCAGCCTGGAGGAGACAAAGGCCTAGACCAGCCTTTCAGCGTCACAGAGGGACAGAGAGGGGCGGAGTTTGGCTATGTTTCTGAGATGAAAAAATGCAATTTTGCAGAGGTGTTGGACATGTGTTTCAAATGACAGGTGAGGGTCAAACTTGACCCCCCAGGTTGTTAACAGAGTTGAAGAGGGTAATGGTGCGACCACAAAAAGAGATACAGTTAATGGGGGAGGAATGAAGCTGGTGGGTGGTACCAACTAGAAGGGCTTTGGTTTTTATGCTGTTCAGCTGAAGGAAGTTCTCTGTCATCCACGCCTTGATGTCCTCCAGGCAACAGGTGAGAGTTGATGGAAGTGTCGGTGGGGTCGGGCTCAGTCTCACGTACAGCTGAGTATCATCAGCATAGCAGTGGAAGGAGATTCCATGCTTGCCAATGACGTGGCCCAGTGGGAGCATATAGACGTTGAAAAGGGTCGGTCGAACCAACCCCTGTGGCTCCCCACAGGTGACTGAGATTTGGCATCCCCTATGGCCACATACTCATACTCTATTTGTGAGATAGGAACCAAACCACCCCAAAGCAGTGCCAGAAAATCCAACAATATGCTGCAGACGATGAAGGAGAATTTTGTGGTCAACTGTATCAAAAGCGGCAGTGAGATCCAGAAGAATGAGGAGAGATGGGAAGCTCTGGTCAGCAGCCATTAGGGGGTCGTTGGTGACCCTGACCAGGGCTGTCTCTGTGCTGTGGGAGGGGCGGAAGCCAGATTGAAATTTTTCAAACAGATTGTGTCTTTTGAGGTGATACTGGAGCTGGACTGAGACAGCTTTTTCTAAGACCTTTGATAGGAATGGAACATTGGACGACAGTTTGCCATAACTTCAGGTTATGGACAGTTAAGTTGGTTGAAACAAAGAGACGCTCAAGGTAGCAGGGGCCTCAAGGATATTCTGGAGGCTGTTGTTATAGTAGCCCACCAGTTCAGACACTGAGGGAAATTTTAGGACAATGGAGAGATTTTTGATGTCAGCATTTAAATCAGAGACATTTAGGTTTTTCACATTGTGGGTTGGAAAATGATGTATATGAAGGGAAGTCCATTGAAATGATTTTGTGGTCCGAGACACCCAGGTCGTATACTTGGCGGTTAGAAATGGGGTCATTACTTAGTCAGTAATGACTAAGTCGAGGTTGTGGCCCTATGAGTGGGGACCTCAACTTTCTGCTTCAGGTTTAAGCAGTCCAGCAGTTCTAAGAACTCAGCAGCAGAATGGTTAGAAGGTGCGTCCACATGGATGTTCAGGTCTCCGAGTATCAACACGTTGGGTGATGATGTGCAGAAAGTTGAAAGGAGTTCACACATTTCTCTGATGAAACCTGGGTGTTGCTTTGGTGGCTGGTAAATAATAAGTATGAAACTAGAGAGTGGATGTTTACACAGAGGAGGGAGGCATGACAGTTTCAAATCTTTATGGTGGATTATGATTAGACCCCCAATGCGACCAGTGGTGGGGGCTTTTTTAAGGTAGGTATATCCAGGGGGCAGGACTCTTTCATTCCTGAAGGTGTCACCATTCGGAATCATTAACCACTTTGTTCCCCAAACAACAACAGCAGCACCACCAACAACAACAACCTTTGTCTGCAACACAAGCCCTTCCTCAACTACAACTGCTGGTTCCTCAACAAATTAATGATGCAACAACTGCTGCTGCTGCTGCTCCAACAACTGCTGCTCTTAGGTGTTAAAATTTCCTAGTTTTAATATTTTAAATCAAGATCAGCTAAAACCACACTGTGGTGATAATTAAGAAGTGATTAGATTTTTTAATGATTAAGTAATCAAACATTTTCTCATATCTTAAAAGTGCTATAACTGTCTTATCTTATTGAATAAACAAGTGGTGGTGCATTGTTCTGACTTTCATCTAAGCCAACTTCCGCTCAATATATTGACATTTTCCAGTGTTTTATTCATGGTGGTTGTTAAATGTGTTGGTTTGATGGTGTCCTCAGCTCCAGAATTGTTGATAATAAATCCACGTTGAACTCAGAAGTAAGAGTTGTTTCTACCTTAT
Organism: Channa argus; assembly: GCF_033026475.1. Lineage (NCBI taxonomy): Eukaryota > Metazoa > Chordata > Actinopteri > Anabantiformes > Channidae > Channa > Channa argus. The sequence continues at coordinate 1,129,508 of NC_090208.1, forward strand.
TGCTTTCAAAATGCTTAATTGTTTAACATTTTGGTAAAAGAAGCAGTACGGTGCCAATCAGAGTCCCTGAATGTTATTTTAGCATCTGTTTTCATTTTGAAATGCTGTCCTTCAAAACCCTTCCTTTGCACTCAAAAGGCCCCTGATCAGACTCAGGTTGGTGGTAGTGGGGTTGTATGAGATACTTCTCCATTGTAGGCATATTACGTATAGTAGTATTGCTCATACGCTTTGCTTTCTTTTATGGTTGATTTTAAATATTAATAATATTGGCACATTGTTTTTGTTTGTATGACGGTTGTCTGTCCAGTACTAAGACGTGCTACACTCAGATCATTACTTTCCACACAGAACATATAGAATTAAAAGAGGTTCTTTGACTGCACCTCTTCACAGTAAGCGCAGTTTTAAGGACGTGAAAAACATGCTCATTGTAGCATAAAGCAAAACATTTTGTCGGCTTCATACCTTCAACAATTAACTGTCGAAAAGTACAGAAAGTATTTTCATCAGGAGAACTTAATTATTGACCCTGGAACTCATTGTAATTATGGTTGCAGTAAGTCGTAAATATTAGTTATTGAAGTATTGAAGACAAGCTCTGTAAAGCTTTGCTTTCATTTCGACATTAACAAACTGTTCTTCTGGGAATCTTACAACAGGTTGAACAAAACAATGAATTACTGATTCGTGATTATACTCAGAGTGTCCTTTGTTTGACAGTGACAGTTGTCCTGATGGACCAAAGCATGAAATACCCAGACTGGTTCCGCTTTCTTGATCATCTTGTAACATCAGTACAGCTAAACAGAACTATTGCGTGTTCACAAAGAACAATGGTAGGAGGGGATTTGAAATAAACCAAAACTGAAGAACAAGTTTCAAATAAACTCCAGTTAAGAACTGGTGCCACAGCACTGAAAAAGAATTCCTGAATAGCAGCAGCTCTGTGTTGTTTGTGATCTAGTCAGGTGTCATTTCTTATTCCACTTGTGTTTGTCCACTGTTTGAAAAAGCATCAGCTAAATATCCTTGACTTGTTTTGAAAGGGACATGTTGCCCTGGCAACTATACTGGGTTCCACGTTACACTGACCACACGTCTGAAGTAAAAGAGATCTCACTCTTTGTCTGTATGTGCAGAACTTTGCATGAACTTATTCACAGAACAATGACGACATGTTGGTTTTTAAGTCATTTTCTTCTTTGGTTTCATTTACTGAAAATGAAAACTAAAGGTGGTGAGTTCAGTTTCATTTCATTGAATCACAATAACCCTGCTACACAGCTTTTATAATGTATGTGCTCAAAACAATCATTGGATGTAATGATGAGATTCCAGTTTCACATCATTCCACATTAAAAGCAACAGGCACATAAAAAGTCAACTATGAATACGGGTGATGGTGCAACAGAGGTGCTCACAAATGTGTAAAATCACTTCAAGTGGTATCAAGGTGTTTGCAGAAGAGAACAAGTGCATTTACAATTATAGGCTACAAGCAAAATGAATAATTATAAGTATTTATAAGAAAGAACCAACAGCTGGAAAAATGAGTCATAGCAACAAACAAAAGGCTTTGTGTGTTGACGTCTTGCGTTTTTGAAAGACAGCTTTTTCCACATTTTCGTGCTACAAAAACAGGAACACGCCCAGTCCTGGAGACTTCATGCATAATTTATGCATCACCTGAACAGTATATAAGCTGCAGCAATACAGAGCAGGTGAACAGAACCACAGCATCAACATCTCAGAAAACTACTCAGCGTTTCTCACCTGTTCATCATGATGAAGCTGATTGTTTCTCTGGCTCCTTTAACTGTCACCAGAACTGATGACCCAGTAATAATCCTTAATTGAAGAATAGCCAATGTTTTATTTTTACAAAGCACAAAAGTTGTCATTTCTTATAAGCATATAACCAGATAAAATCTAGTATATGATTCCCTAGAAACAACAGCTGCTGGACAAGTCTACTGCAGCAACAACAGCCATTGTTTTCCAAGACCTTCATAAACTACAACCACGTCCCAGCAACAACAGCTGCTGCTGTTAGTAGTTAAAATAAGCAGCGACATGTTCTGACGGTGCCAAATCAAGATAAAATGGCTAAAACCACACTCAGCTGAAGATGCAGTAGAATTTAATGATCAAATTTAAAATAAAAGGAAAAAGAATGAATTTGTTTTTCTTCATGTATGTGTGGGTTCCTCAGAGTTCTCTGGTAAATGGTTGTATCTCTTTGTGTGACCGTGTGGTGGACTGTCCAGGGTTTACTCCAACTTCTGTCCAGTGGCAGCTGGGTGTCGGCTGCAGCTCCCCCATGACCCTTAACGGGATAAGTTCTAATAATGGACGCGTGAAGCTTCAAACTGAATGTAATTGGTTTTTCTGTGACCCAAATGGGTTTGAAGAAATAATGATCTTTATCACCTGTGGTACTTAAATGTGTTCTATACCTGAACACATGTAAAACACTGTCTGATGCTCTTTTCACCTCTAGAACATTCTTCACCAGGAGTCTGCAGATGATTTGAAGCAGAGTTTGTCATCGCAGAAGCTCAAATTTCTGTCAGTATGGAACAATTTTCTGTTCTTATAATAATTCAATATAAATGCAATATAGAATTTAGTTGTTTTCTTTCCTGGTGTCTTGAGGTGTTAGGTAGATATCCTCACTCTCCAGCTAAAATAAGACCTGATGATTAATTAAACATGATAGGAATTCATGAAGCAACACTCACACCACACAGACACACACACACACACACATACTCACACACACACACACACACACATGCATTCTCTTGACCTCATCTTTGAAGACATTCACATCAAAAAATGTTTAAAATCAGTGGTCTTCATCCCCAAATACACATCTGAGTGGCCACTTAATGTTGGTAGAGTTTGAAGGTTCCTGTCAAAAGTCAACACCTGCATTCTCACACTTCAAAGATGAGGTCAAGAGAATACATGTGTGTGTGAGTGTGTGTGTGTTCGGTGTGTGTGTGTAAGTGTGTGTGTGTGTGAGTGTGTGTGAGAGAGAGAGAGAGAGAGAGAGAGTGTGTGTGTGTGTGTTTGTGAGTGTGAGTGTGAGACAGGGGTGTATTATGTCTCATAGTTGCAAAGAAACAAACAGTATTTGATCTATCTGACTGTTTTTAGCTTCTATTTTGTCGCCGGGTCAAATTGACCCGAACAGTAGCTTTGTAATAGAAACATGTAGGAAGGTTACAAATATGTGAACTGAACCATTTTTATTTTATATGTTGATTACACTAATTAAACCAAGCAGGAAAAGTTTCAAAGTGAAAAAATACTTTTAAGTATTTTTTTTAGATTGTTAACTTTAAAACGGGTCAATTTGACCCTGAACAGAAGAAGTGTCTCATTTTAATTTATCAACATCACTCCATAAACAAAAAAAAATTCAAAATATAAAATAAATTTTTTAAAAATCAATTGCATATAAAACTATTGTAATTTATGTGTAGGTCTTTTCAGTTTACATTAAAAAAAGTTTTAACATGATCTTTTTGTAATAAACGAGTGACCTATGCTCATTGAACCATGATCTGTGAACAGTAAACAACATTATTGAACTAAATATTGATTTAAATGGTTAGTAATGGAGTTAATGATGAGATATAAACAATGTTCTTTGGGATTTTTTGGTTTCTGACACTTTTGTATAATTAAGTGTCCCCCGGGTCAATTTGACCCGAGGGACACATCAAGGCTGTTCCTCAGAAACAAAGTCAACAGGAGGGTTAAGTAATGGTTCAATTACAGCTACCTTATAGGCCTGTGGTACATAGCCTGTTTCTAAAGATAGATTGATGATATCTAATATGAACGTATCTATTAAGGGTAAAGCTTCCTTGAGCAGCTTAGTTGGAATAGAGTCTAGCAGACAGGTTGTTGGTTTAGATGAGGTAATAATTGAAGTTGAAATGAGATTCTTTCGTGTTGCCTGTTTTGAGCTGTGTTTGTGAATTGTACCATGGAGGTCGGCTCCTCTGATTCACTGCTTTCTTTGTCAGAGGAGCAACAGTATCTAGTATCATAAGCAGTGAGGCTGCAGAAGCATCAACTAGATAATCAACTTGTACGAGAGTAAAATTCTAACAGCAACAAACAAAACATTACAGTCTCCTCTGTCCTCTGACCTTCAGTGACCTGTGTCCTCCTGTTCCAGGTGTGTCTGTGCTGCTGCTGCTGTCTGGACTCACTGTTTCTGCAGGTGAGATGATAGATGATGGAGGTGAAAACATAAATGAAAATAAAGTCCTGAACATTTAACATTTACATTTGTCCATCAGTGCAGTGATGGAGGTGAAACCAAGGATGTAGAGACTCAGTAACTTTCCACCTGGTCCTAACAGTAACATGTCACAGAGCCAGTAAGGACTGATTTCATTCTCTGAGAGTCTGGATTAACACTGGACCCTGTCTCTGTTTGTGTCTCTGTTGTTTAGATCATCTTTTGATCCTGAAGTTCTCTGAGGATCCTGTGATGACAGGAAGTGATGTCACTCTTCAATGTAAAAAGACAATTGGTGACTTTGTCAAAGCTTATTTCTTTTTTAATGAAACCAAACTTGTATCTGACCCTAAGATCGTGTTCATCATCCACAAAGTCCAACGGTCTGATGAAGGTCTCTACTCATGCTCTACTGATGTCCATGGAAAATCTCCTCAGGTCCAGCTGAGGGTCAGAGGTCAGGACACTGACATCACTTCCTGTTTAAAGATATGAACTAACCTGCTGACCTGATGATAAACTGATCACTGAACCAGATTCTGCTCCTCTGTCTACAGATCCTCCTCCAACCTCTGATCCTCACACCACCACATCATCTACAAACTCTGCTGCTCCACCTCCTGGTTCAGTTGTTGTCCTTCCTCTCTCTGTGTCTGTCATCAGTCTCTTCCTCCATCTGGTGATCGTCTGTCTTTTTTACATCTAATCTGTTCTGTTCCTCTGATTCAGCAGTGAACACAGGAAACACAAGAAATAAAATAAATTTGGTCTCTTTCAAACATAAAATGTTAATATAACAAAATATTTTTATGTGTATCTTTCCAAATATTTGTAACGGTGTCGACACATGTACAGACATGCAGATTTTCAAAATAAAAGTTCCAGACAGATCTAAAGTCCTTGAAATTCAGATTGTTTGACTCATACATGATTTATTTATTTACTTATGTTTTTGAAGTGGCACTTGGCCTCTTCTGGTCAGGTGACACCATACTGCATTAATACATGAGCTGGTATCCAGAGAGTGAGCTGAATAAATGTAAAGCAGACCATGTCTTCACTCTGCTGACCTCAAAGGGGCAAAAATAGTCCACACCAGTACTTGTAAAGGAACCGATCCTCTGATATACGTCTTTGTATTTCTGAGCACACTCTTCTTATCTAAATCCTGTGAGAATGTACTTCCTACCTCAGTGTGCAGTTCATTCATCCATGTACAAGATAGCTGGGTGATCCTTAACCCTCTGTCTTCCAAATATGGATCTATCTTCATTCTTGTGAGCTTTTCCTTCTTGCAGAGCTTTAATTTCCTCAATAATTCTGCTTTTGACAAAGGCAAATTAACTCAGCTTTGAAATGTCTTCAGCTGTAAATCTCTGCTTGCATTTGAGCACTTGTCCCTCAAGTGAAGAAGGGTTCAGCTGACATACTATCGCACTGTAAACCTCTGGCAGAAACTCCTTACTTTTCTGCCTCAAGCTTAGCGGTATCTCTTTGGGATGTAGGAGTCAAGTTGTTGGGGGTTCAGCTCTGACTCTTACAGCTTTGCACCTTAGTAATAACAATTGTGTTTACTTTACTATTACAATCTAACTTCCTGTGTAATTTGCTGCAGATGTTTCCAGACGTTTGAAGACATTGATTTCATTCAGAAAACATAAGGTTGGATTTAAGAACTAAAAAAACAAAACAAGGTACTTCATGGTACTTCATGTAATCTAGTATTACTAAGTAAATACAAGTGTTGTAATGTTTCTTTTATCATTAACAGCGTCTCTCAACATGTACTTTTGTCTTCTCATAGCTGAAAAACACATTCTGTCTCCCAGGATTCAATGTGATCATTGGGATTTACCCTTCGATTGCAACACTACCGATGCTTTACCTTTATCACAGTTACATCAGAGGTGACATTTCCAGTTTCTCAACATTCCCGATGAAAAACAAAAAGCAGACAGTGAGGTTGTGATAAGTACAGCTTTACATTTATGCAATATGTCAAGTACTGGCTCTGTAAGACTTTGACTTCACCTACTTCACATACTTGAATAAAACATTCTCTCTTCTGGAATTAAATTTGATTGTTCTTCTGTGAATCACTGCTGGTGAAACAGGTTGAACAAAACAAGGAATCTTGATCTGGCAGTGCCACAGACATATTTGCTGTCACAGCACAGAGTGTGTTTCCATCCTTTGTCCTCTGTGCTCTTTACCATGAACAATGTGTTTTCCCTTCAGTGGTTCTGTGGTGTAAGAATAATAATAAAAAAAGACTAATCTTTAAGTTTATCTTCAAAGTTGCTATTTAGTGAAAATACATTTCCATCTCGGAGTTGAGATGTGAGATGTTTCCTAGGGGCGGCTAAATGTACGGCCTTTCCATGGGCTAGAGAGCCACCGTACAGCCAGGTCGTTGGGTCACTGAATGTGTTGCTGTTTTCCCTGCAAAGCACAGCAACATAATGTTTCTCCTTATGAGCTTACGTTAGCATCTCAACAAGACTGCTCAATGGTTTTTGGGTGGTCTACAGATATTACACTGACTAATCTAAAACTCCTATGAAATTTTCACCGGGACTACATTTGATAATCTCTTACTAAAAGAACAGCAAATTTTGTTTTAAAATATTTAAAAAACTGGTCTCTGTGGTCCACAGCCATTTAATTGTTAACAGCAGGAAGTTTTCAAATAGTCAAACACCACAGACATTTCAATTAAATGTTGACTTTTCACATTAAATTCACTAACCACTTTTGTCTCCTAAACAACTACTGTTCCAAAAGCAACAGCTGCCCCAACAGCAACCAGGGTCCCTACAACTGCTGCCAGAAAAACAACTGCTGTCCCAACAACTGCTGAGAGAAAAACAACTGCTGTCCCTACAACTGCTGCCAGAAAAACAACCGCTGTCCCTACAACTCCTGCCGGAACCAGAACAGTTGTCCCTAAAACTACTGCTAGAAAAACAACCGCTGTCCACACAACCATCCATCTGTCATGATCTAATAGAAATACTACTCTTATGCTTCTACTGCAGTTTTTGCATGCTTGAATAAAACCTGTCCTCCTGAGGTAATAATGTTCTTCTGTGAGTTCCTGCTTCTCATACACAAGCTCGTGATTCACATCAACATGTAACATCTAAACTTGTAGCTTCCCAAGCAACAGTAATTCTATAGTGAACACTGTAACTTTGTGTTGTAGTTAATACTTCACATTAGAAAATCACATAAAAAATGCAACAATGTCATCAATTCTCTGGTTTGTCTTTTTTGCACATTTGTATTTGCTGCTTTTGCTCTTATCAAGACATTGTGATTGTCATGCTTTACAGACTAAACCAAAAATCTGCATGTTATTCACCACAGAGGGAATCTATGACTGAAACCATGTTTTAAATGGGATTTTATAATTGTACAAAAACAACTGTAAGGATGAAGTGAAAAAAATTACTTCTTTTTCCTTATGGCAAGTTGGAGTACAGGGTGAAAGCTGCCACACCTACATAAGTTGTATACTTAAGACCAGAGGAGCACTTTGTGAGGACCAGCGTCTCTCAGTACATGTGTATCACATGTGTCCTGCCTCACTGTGGCTTCATGGTGTGTAGTACGCAGCACTAAAGAACTTGAGAACTAAAGAAATACTAGTATGTTCAGTAGGTCCTGATACTAGTAGCTGGAGTTTTTCAGACATGATGATGATGATGATGCTTTTTATCTGTGAACAAAAGAAACCAGCCCATAAAACACCAGCGCCACTAAAACTGATGACAACTGGCAGCCAAACTACAAATGAGAAACACAAGTTGAACTTAGTTGCAGACTATCATCTGCTTTGATTTTTACTTATCCAACAAATATGTTCTCTCATGGAGGATTCATTTTGACACTTCTTACTCTGCAAGTCCTGAGACGGGTTGAACTATAGAAAGAATCTCAATCTGTCAGTCTGACAAATCTCAGGGGTTAATGTATTAACTTTTCACCTTTGGGGAGTTTCGGCGTGAGCGTGACACTGACGGTGAAACAGCTCTAAATGAGTTTTGAATGTAATAACATTTTTTAAAAGATCCTTACGTTAGTCTTGTTTCGTGGACTGGCTAAAAACCTCTTGATAAATGTCGAGGACATTGATGAGTTAAACACAGGCATCAACAATATGATGGTGTTTGAACACTGAAAACGGTAACGACAATCTGATACTCTGGTTTACTTTTGCATTTTTAGTCCTGACAAGCTGAAACACTGATCTCACTTCTGCAGTTTTTGGTGCTGCAGCACTAATCCACCACATGCAGTGTGTAGTCTCAGAGGCTGCTGGGACATGTGTCTGCAGGTGAAGCTACACACAAAATGAGGACACCAATTAGTGTTTGCCTTTTTTTTAGTAGTTTTCTTTGAACGATTCTTTCATTTAGATCTTTTTTTTTTCCAATGGAAAAATGAAACCGTAGGCACATTGTGAAAGTGACGAGTAAAATACTTTAACATGTCATTAGGCTTCAAGTGAACTTGTAACACAAAATTCAGAGTTATCTAGGCAGTAGAGGCCCAGACCACAATATTAGATACGGGTTGGTATGTGTGATTGATTGGTGACATCATTCCCTTGTGAACAGAAAGTGAACTTAACACGTGAGTGATGACACATGATTTGGTGTAATGTAAGTCGGCTTTTTAGAGCCAGACGAGTTCTGCTGCCTTGTCTCCTCATTTCTGCTACAATCAGTATAGTGACTTTTATTCAGTGGAAACACACAGATGGACCATCAGCACAGCTGAACATAATTACTTAGAATTACTACAGCCGCACTGCGAGTTCTAACGTTAACCAAGTTACAGTTAAGGAAACTTTAAGGAGAAAATAGTCCCTGTTGTTCTCGATCTAGACGTAAGAGTGTAATTTATTTATTTAATTTTTAAGGTTTTTTTTTTATTTTTAATACGTTTGCAAACTTTGTCGTTCAGAATAAGAATGTGTTCACTTAAGCTAAACAGTATTTTTTTCAGATGATTGAACCTGGATGTTCTTGGCATCCTGCCACCTCCTGTCATAATCTGCTTGTATTTTTAGTCTCCTGACAAACATGTTCACTCTTCTAGGATTCATTGTGACAGTTCTTACTCTGTGAGTCACAGCTCCTGGGATAAATTGAAACTTAAAAAAATCTCAGTCTGTCAGTTTGAACCCAGGGACCTTGTTGCTGCCATTTTTCACAATGTATTTCATCTTTGACAGACAAGTTGAAGCCGAGGACTTAATGTGTTTACTCATCACCTTTATGGAGTTTCAGCATGAGCATGACACTTAAAACCATTCCTGAACAGGTTGGAAGGATGAGGTTCTGGTTTTACAACATTCCAGATGGGAACCCAAAGGCACATTGCAACAGAGGCTTCAAATGACCTTGTAACTCATTTACTGGTAACAAAAGTCAGAGTTTGAAGGTTAATTCCACAGCAAGGAATTTATTATTCAATAAATGTGAACATTTCCACCTTTTTGTAAACTAGAATAGATACAGCAGGAAGGAAATGCAGCTTCTGCAGGAGACGTGGATGCAAAGACAATACAATAACTCCATCAGCATTAAAATAAAACCTTACTGCTCCGCTGAGAAAATGGTGTCTTCCACTATATTTAACCTGCTGGGACTTGTGGATGAAATGTTGTTAGGGTGAATCAAATGACACATTTTCAGAAGGACACTGTTTTAACTTATCCAAGGAGGAAGTAGTAACACTGCAAAAGCCAGTTCCCCAAACACCACCACCACCAACAACAACAACAACGACCTTTGGCTGCAACACAAGCCCTTCCTCAACTACAACTGCTGGTTTGTCAACAAATTAATGGTGCAACAACTGCTGCTGCTGCTGCTGCTCCAACAACTGCTGCTTTTAGTTGTTGAAATTTCCTAGTTTTAATATTTTAAATCAAGATCAGCTAAAACCACACTATGGTGATAATGAAGAAGTGATTAGATTTTTTTAATAAGTAATTAAACATTTTCTCATATCTTAAAAGTGCTATAACTGTCTTATCTTATTGAATAAACAAGTGGTGGTGCATTGTTCTGACTTTCATCTAAGCCTACTTCCGCTCAATATATTGACATTTTCCAGTGTTTTATTCATGGTGGTTGTTAAATGTGTTGGTTTGATGGTGTCCTCAGCTTCAAAATTGTTGATAATAAATCCACGTTGAACTCAGAAGTCAGAGTTGTTTCTACCTTATTGCTTTCAAAATGCTTAATTGTTTAACATTTTGGTAAAAGAAGCAGTACGGTGCCAATCAGAGTCCCTGAATGTTATTTTAGCATCTGTTTTCATTTTGAAATGCTGTCCTTCAAAACCCTTCCTTTGCACTCAAAAGGCCCCTGATCAGACTCAGGTTGGTGGTAGTGGGGTTGTATGAGATACTTCTCCATTGTAGGCATATTACTTATAGTAGATGTCAAGTTCAATTGTGAACAGTGTGTTAGATGTTTTTGACCTTATTTCCATATCTCCTGCTGGTTTCTAATGTGGTCACTTGATGTCATTGTTGCCAAGTTTCTAAAGTGTTTCTAATCCCACACGTATTGCTGCTGAACCATAGGGGTGTGTAGTATTGCTCATACGCTTTGCTTTCTTTTATGGTTGATTTTAAATATTAATAATATTGGCACATTGTTTTTGTTTGTATGACGGTTGTCTGTCCAGTACTAAGACGTGCTACACTCAGATCATTACTTTCCACACAGAACATATAGAATTAAAAGCGGTTCTTTGACTGCACCTCTTCACAGTAAGCGCAGTTTTAAGGACGTGAAAAAACATGCTCATTGTAGCATAAAGCAAAACATTTTGTCGGCTTCATACCTTCAACAATTAACTGTCGAAAAGTACAGAAAGTATTTTCATCAGGAGAACTTAATTATTGACCCTGGAACTCATTGTAATTATGGTTGCAGTAAGTCGTAAATATTAGTTATTGAAGTATTGAAGACAAGCTCTGTAAAGCTTTGCTTTCATTTCGACATTAACAAACTGTTCTTCTGGGAATCTTACAACAGGTTGAACAAAACAATGAATTACTGATTCGTGATTATACTCAGAGTTTCCTTTGTTTGACAGTGACAGTTGTCCTGATGGACCAAAGCATGAAATACCCAGACTGGTTCCGCTTTCTTGATCATCTTGTAACATCAGTACAGCTAAACAGAACTACTGCGTGTTCACAAAGAACAATGGTAGGAAGGGATTTGAAATAAACCAAAACTGAAGAACAAGTTTCAAATAAACTCCAGTTAAGAACTGGTGCCACAGCACTGAAAAAGAATTCCTGAATAGCAGCAGCTCTGTGTTGTTTGTGATCTAGTCAGGTGTCATTTCTTATTCCACTTGTCAAAGCATCAGCTAAATATCCTTGACTTGTTTTGAAAGGGACATGTTGCCCTGGCAACTATACTGGGTTCCACGTTACACTGACCACACGTCTGAAGTAAAAGAGATCTCACTCTTTGTCTGTATCTGCAGAACTTTGCATGAACTTATTCACAGAACAATGACGACATGTTGGTTTTTAAGTCATTTTCTTCTTTGGTTTCATTTACTGAAAATGAAAACTAAAGGTGGTGAGTTCAGTTTCATTTCATTGAATCACAATAACCCTGCTACACAGCTTTTATAATGTATGTGCTCAAAACAATCATTGGATGTAATGATGAGATTCCAGTTTCACATCATTCCACATTAAAAGCAACAGGCACATAAAAAGTCAACTATGAATACGGGTGATGGTGCAACAGAGGTGCTCACAAATGTGTAAAATCACTTCAAGTGGTATCAAGGTGTTTGCAGAAGAGAACAAGTGCATTTACAATTATAGGCTACAAGCAAAATGAATAATTATAAGTATTTATAAGAAAGAACCAACAACATTCCAGATGGGAACCCAAAGGCACATTGCAACAGAGGCTTCAAATGACCTTGTAACTCATTTACTAGTAACCAAAGTCAGAGTTTGAAGGTTAATTCCACAGCAAGGAATTTATTATTCAATAAATGTGAACATTTCCACCTTTTTGTAAACTAGAATAGATACAGCAGGAAGGAAATGCAGCTTCTGCAGGAGACGTGGATGCAAAGACAATACAATAACTCCATCAGCATTAAAATAAAACCTTACTGTTTTCCACTATATTTAACCTGCTGGGACTTGTGGATGAAATGTTGTTAGTGTGAATCAAATGACACATTTTCAGAAGGACACTGTTTTAACTTATCCAAGGAGGAAGTAATAAGTATTTTTACTGTGACATTTTAAGTCTGCTATGTTAAAAAGTGGGTGTGGTGGGTGTTGTCATTAAACATTTTTGGTGACAAAGGTGAGTGACAGCAACACGTCGATTCCTGGAGGTGTCATGTGTCGCTCCTGAATTTATCCAGCACCTGTACAGTATATAAAGTGCTGCAGCACAGAGCAGGTGAACTTACAGCATCAACATCCAAGATCATCACAATGAAGCTGCTTGTTTCTTTGACTCTCACCTGGATGCTGCTCTGTGCAGGTAACTCGACTTATTCTGACTATACACGTTCTACAGGTCTTACACAGACTGATTTAAAACCCTTAGGAAGTTTAAACTGAATAGTTCTTTAGAAAAATAACAGAATATTTATTTTACTACAGCAAATTATTACTTGTTAAAGTACAATACAAGACTTATTAGATTGTATCTGTGGTCTATAACCATTTTACCTGATGTCTCAAATCTTCTTTAAAAGCAGGAAGAATTTTAAATAATCAAACACCTCAGACATTTGAGTTAAATTCTAATTTTTGAGATAATCAGAATCATTAACTACTTTGTTCCCCAAACAACAACAACAACAGCACAGTCACAAACAACAACAACAACAACAGCTGCACCACCAACAACAACAACAACAACTGCACCACCACCACCAACAACAACAACAACAGCTGCACCAACAACAACAACAGCAACAGCTGCACCAACAACAACAACAACAACAACAACAGCTGCACCAACAACAACAGCAACACCAGCTGCACCAACAACAACAACAACAGCTGCCAGAACAACAACTTTCCCAACTACTACTCCTTGGACATCAACTACTCCAACTACTACTACTCCTTGGACATCAACTACCCCAACTACTACTCCTTGGACATCAACTACCCCAACTACTACTACTCCTTGGACATCAACTACCCCAACTACTACTACTCCTTGGACATCAACTACCCCAACTACTACTCCTTGGACATCAACTACCCCAACTACTACTACTCCTTGGACATCAACTACCCCAACTACTACTACTCCTTGGACATCAACTACCCCAACTACTACTACTCCTTGGACAACAACTACCCCAACTACTACTCCTTGGACAACAACTACTCCAACATCTACTGCTTCCACCACAACAACGAACTGCTCCCCCAACAACAACAACAACAAACTACCATCCCAACAACAACAACAACTGTTTCTGCTCCAACAACAACAACTGCTGCTGCTCCAAGAACAACAACTGCTGCTGCAACAACAACAACTGCTGTTCCAACAACAACAATTGTTGCTCCAACAACAACAACAATAAAACAACTACTGCTCCCAGGACAGAAACAAATTGCTCTCCCAACATCAACAGCAACAAACTACCACCCCAACTACAACAACTGTTTCTGCTCCAACAACAACAACAAGTGCTGCTCCAACAATTGTTGCTTCAACAAAACAGCTGCTCTGACAACAACAATAAAAATGAAGATGAATACTTCCACTCTAAATAGTTTGTGTTAACACACATAGTCAGGAAAATCCGCATCCTTCCATCTTCTCTCATGATCTTGTAGAACTGTTATTCCTTTGCTTCTAATACGTTTGAATAAAACGTCCTGTCTTCTTGGGGTAAATGATGATGTTCCTCTGTGAGTTTCTGCTGCTCAGAGACACATCAGCTCATGGTTTGTCTTGTAATCTCATTACTTCTCCGTGCACCTATTGCTAAAGCATAAACATTAGATTAAAGCATTAATGTGATTTTATTAGATATAGTCGAGGACAGTATTGCATTATTACAATTGCTGATGCATCATAATGTTACAACTTTTGGATTCACACTGTAACTTTCCAGGCAGAAACAGCAGTAATTCTGTAGTGAGAACACTGTTAGTGGGTTTTGCACTTACACTTGCACTTATGTGAAAAATGCAGCATCATCACTTCTTCTTCTGCTTGCATATGTGTATTTGCTGCTTTGGTTATTTTCAAGTTTATTTCAATCGTCACGGGTGTAAATTGTTGGTTTAAGAAAAGAATAAATCTGAATATGTCGCTTTAAACTCACAGACGTGGTGACTGTAGTTTCTCTGCTGCTTTACATAGTAAACAGTTAAAAATCCATATGAATCAGCATGTTACTAACTACAGAAGGAAACTTTGGCCTGGAGACATTGTGGTAGTAATAGTAGCAATAGTATAATATAGAATGTTCACAGTGGGATTTTGGTATTTGGTAGTAAACAGTTTGTTCCCAAAGCAAACCACAGGTTTCTACTTAGACCGACGTAACGAATTTCATCCAGCTGTTCACTACCTTCCTCCTCACGTCTTCACCAGCACCTGCATAGCTGTGAAACTACAATCATGAGACACACTGGTTAACAGTAGATTCTTTCTTATAGTAACAGTTGTCATGGTTGCTGGAATATTTTTAAGCTCCAAGTGTACTTTTACCAGGCTTAGTCACACAATCTATTTGTTTTGATCAACAAGATGAGGCTACAGACACTTTAATGAAACCCCTATAAAGCTCAGAATGAAAGGAAAGAAACCTTTAGTTTAACTACAGATGTTGTATTTTATTTAGAAAATGCAAAAGCAAAAAATCAAACCATCAAAGTATTTGAGGTAATAAAATGAATACAACATCAGATGTATCATTTCTTGTCCTGTCTCAACTATCAGTCTACTCACGACCTCAGTGATGTTTGGCAAATAAGGCTGATTGAAGAGTAAGAAAATGATAATTGATGCATGATGCAGTTATCTGGTTGCTTTCTTTGCAATGGAATAACATCATCAGTCAGGCTCAAAGGTCTAACTGCCTTTGGCAGCCTCATCAGGTCAGACAGGTTGATATCCCCTGTTGGTCTCTGTGAACTTCTGGCTATCTGAAGCAGACTGACACAGTGTACCCATGTAGTCGAAGGATGCATGTCTAACAATCCAAAACCTAGAGCTTTTCTACTCTTTTTCTACATTAGATAATGCTTATTTTACACTTGTACACTCCAAATGTTCACGTCCACCATGTGACCCTATTTATTTTTTCTCTGGAATTTACCCGGCGTGTTTCCAATTTGGATTTTCTCCACTTTAACTCCGCCTTCCTGCAGGTTCTTTACAGCTGAGGGATTTCTGAGCAGTAGCATTGGGCTTGGTGGACATATAAAGTTGCGTATCATCTGCATAGCAGTGGAAATAAATACTTATTCCCTGAAAATATGGCAAAGAGATTAAAAACAAAAGAGGGCCGACGACGGAGCCCAGTGGAAAATCACTATTGACAGGATCTGGCTGTGAATAACGTTTTTAGTCGTGCGATCAGAGAGGTACGAAGTAAACCAGGTGAGAGGAACACGACTAATGCCAATAGTTTTACGCGCTCCAACAAACTGTTATGTGAAATGGTGTTGAAAGCTGCACTCAAATCAAGCAGGACCAGAATGGTCAGCAGTCCATCAGCAGATCGTTAGTGAAATGATTCAAAGAGATTATTGTAGTTAAGTGCTGCAACTAGTTTTTCCCAAATTTTTCAAATTGGATGAAAGTTAAACTTTCATTTTAACTGTTTCTACATGTATCAAAATACATTTTCATTTTCAAATGGAGCTTTGATTCAACTTTGCCAAGTTTACACATTAATTGAACACATATAGGGCAAATCTCCTGTGAGCTCTTTTACTGTCATGATCATGATAAAAAACCTCCATCTTTCATTTCTTTTACTTCTTTGTGTCATTGTAGTGCTTTTAGTGACATTACATTGTAGTCCAGGTGTAAAAGGGTTACAAATGCACTTTGTTTATCATTATTATTTTCCATTTGTGTTGTGAATGTTATTCATACTTTTAAAATTCAACTTAGTATTTGTGTGTAATTGAGCCATGTCCTGTGTGACTAATGTAACTGTGGGGAAACTTTCCTTTTTTGTGCATGTAGGGGTCAGATGTGCAGGTCTTCTGCAGGTTTCTTTCTATTTTGTTATCATTTCTGTTGTTCATGTCCCGTCACCCAACTACATGTACGTCTTCACTCTGACCACTAGGTGGTACAAGTGGACTATTTCTGAAGGGGTTTTCATGCTTTAAACTGTGAAGTTATGTTCATGTTTCTAAAAATATGAATATTTGTTGTTAAAAGAAGAATGTTTCCTGGTGTATTGAGATGTATCTGATAATGTGTAGAGCTCTGAATATAAGGCTTATAAAATATTTGTTGTACATGTTTCCCTCACTGTGCTGCTGATGTGCAGGACAGACCAGAAGACGATTTCTGTGGTTGCTTTATTGTCTTCTGCAAAAGCAAATACATCGTGGGAAAATGTCCAGTCAACACCTGCTACACACAGTAACAATTAATATACTTATGTAAAACCTTTAAATACGTTTTTCCAACCACGTCATAAGATCAGGGCTTTTTTTTAAAAATGTGTCCAAAAAACAAACAAACAAAACCAAAAAAACAGGACATGGCACAAGCAACACATTCTCATCCCAAGCAGTAGATTGTACGTACACTGATCGGGCCTCATGACCACGTGAGCAAACCAATACAGCAGCTCAGCCATGAGCTCTACTTTGACAAAGTTCTAATTTCTCAGTTTGTAAGTTGAAGGTGATAATTTGTACCACTTTTCTGGTCATTTGTACTGTTCGGGGTGTGTACTACTACTGTCTGATCACTGTAATTATAGTTCCAGTAAGCTTTCTTCAGAACATAAGCTGGATGTACTTGGCATTGTAGCACATTCTGTTGTGATCTACTTGAATTGTCATGTACTCGACAAACAAGTTCTCTTGTCTTGGGCCAGTAAACTTTTCTTATGAATGTGATTGTGAAGATGGGCCAGCTGCCACATCTGCTGCTACATGTTTTACCTTCCTCTTGTGTTGGGGTCACCACCGACCCGTTTTAACATTTTTAATGCATAAAAGCAGCACACACATTAAATGATTGCATCAAGGCTTTTTGCCTTTGTCAGCAAACAAAATCAAACTGAACCAAATCAATCTGACTAAATTCTTAAATACAGGTGCCACTTGTTGTTACTGTGATGACATACACTCACTGGCCACTTCATTAGGTACAACTGTACAATCTAATCCTGCCAGGAATTGTACTTTTTCAAGACTCTAACCTAAGTCAGTTTTTAAGATGAAACTGTCAGAAAGGTTGAGTGCATTAGATTAAGAGGTTCTCCACCATCCACTGTGACCTCAATGATAAACACTCAGTAGAATTAGCCCCTTTCTGACAGTTCCAACCTAAACACTGAGCAATTATAACCTTGAAAAAGTTGAAATTATGACAGAGCTGCTGAATTGGATTGAACTGTACAAGTGTACCTAATAAAGTGGCCTGTGAGCAATCTCAATTTTTGTCCCTACTTTCAGTTGAGTTTGTTTTAGTTTGACTTTAATTCAAGAGCAGCAGCTGCATTTGTTCCAGACTTTAAAGTAAACAAATTATTACTTGTTAAAGTACAATACAAGACTTATTCGATTGTATCTGTGGTCTATAACCATTTTACCTGATGTCTCAAATCTTCTTTAAAAGCAGGAAGAATTTTAAATAATCAAACACCTCAGACATTTGATTTAAATTCTAATTTTTGACATAATCAGAATCATTAACCACTTTGTTCCCCAACAACAACAACTGCTGTTCCAACAACAACAACCATTATAATGAAGATGAATACTTCCACTCTAAATAGTTTGTGTTAACACACATAGATACTCAGGAAAATCAGCCTCCTTCCATCTTCCGTCATGATCTTTCAGAACTGTTACTCCTTTGCTTCTACTGTAGTTTTCACATGCTTGAATAAAACATCTTGTCTTCATGGAGTAAACGATGTTGTTCTTCTGTGAGTTCCTGCTGCTCAGAGACACATCAGCTCATGGTTTCTCTCAGTGCACCTATTACTATAACGAAAACATAATGTGATATTGTTGGAAATAGTCGAGTACATTATTGCGTTAAAACACTTGCATCAGCTGCATCATGATGTAACAACATTCACACTTGCAGCTTCCCAGGCAGAAACCGCAGTTATGTTAAAGTGTGAAGACTGTTAGACTCTGGGGTAACTTTACTTTCCACTTCTTTAGTAAATACTGGTGTGCTAAATGCAACCAGCCCTGTTGTGGACAGATACAACTTTACTGCAAGTATCTCTGAACGTAACCAGTTTCTTGTGCATTTGACAGATTAAATGAGGCTAATTATTGCTAATGGTTGGCTAATAATAATAATCTGAACTAGAACTTGATACTATATTCGGGCGCCATTGGCTGCAAGTATTTATTAGGTCAAATTATGCTGAACACTGAAGACATATGTCATCCCAAAGCAACAAACATGAAATTTAAAAAAGAAAAATGGGTCATTTTGTGTTTTTGGTTTCCCTATTTATTTTACTAAAAATCAGCAAACAAACCTGATCATTTCAGTGTTTACTCTGCAGAGCTTCTGCTGCTCGCTCACAGAGCTGTTCAAGCACTTTAACCTCTGCTTTTCGGTAAGTGTCTAACTGATCACACAGACTGGTCAACTGGTGTACTAATACTAATACTGTGAATGTATTCAGAGGGGCTCCATGTCAGCAGGGAAGGCAAGCAACTGGTTGGGTCCCAGACCAGTAGGGGGCCCCCAAGGGCTGACCAAAGTTAAACTCTGTACAGCCCTGGCTGTGTGCAAAGCTTGCAACAAGAACAAGGACGACCAGCTGAGGAAAAGGAAGACGAGTTATAATTCTGGGAGCGAAAAAGGAAGAAGAGGAGAAAAAAGCAAGATAGTGGTAAGTGGAGCAATGGAGGTCAAAGATCAACGGCTTTCAGCTTTCCCTTCAGGGGTCAGCACAGCTAGTTTGGGTAGTACATGTACATAAATGCCATTAAACTTCTCTTTGAATTCCCCACATCAAAATATCTCTACTTGTAGCTGAAAAATTCCTCCAGATGACATCACTTGAACTCCTTATTATAAAAAGATGTCCTCTGGGTGATGTCATTTGGAGGAGTTCTCAGCTAGAAACAGAAATATTTTAATATAGAAAAGTCAGAGTGAAGTTAATATTTACATTCTAAACTAAAGCCTTAGAAAGCAAGTTGAAAATTGGGAAGTTGCTCTTTAAGTTTTGAAAAATGCCCTTGTCATAGTGTACAAAGGATGTACAGAGGATGTACAGAGGATGTACAGAGGATGTACAGAGGATGTAGAGAGGATGTACAGAGGATGGGTGAATGTAGAAAAAAAGCACTGTGGTGCTTCACAGTTGATTTAGCACCAGGGTGGGTCAGGTGAGCACCTTGCATGGTAGCCACCACCATCGGTGTGTATGGATAAATGGAATCAACATTGTAAAGTGCTTTGGATAAAAGCACCATTTAAGTGGCCATTTCTTTACCATTTACCCCCAATTTACAACAAAATTCAAATAGAATAGATAGAATAGGCTTTATTGTCATTGCCCATAAACTGTGGGTGATCTTCTCCAACAGTGCAGTAAAATATAATACAGTAGTAAAATAAACAGTTACATAATAATAAAGAATCCCAGGTAAGCAAGGTGAGACCTTACAGATTCACAGAACAGATCCAATAAATGCCCCTTAAACAGCACCTGGCAACAGTGGACAGGAAAAACTCTGTAAAGAAGTAAACCTCCAACAAGACCAGGCTCAGGGTTCTTTTCTACGCCTGACTGTGCTGCCTGCTGCAGGTGAGCTGACCTCTGACCTTTAGTGCTCTTTCTGTATGGACTGATTGTTCCTATGAGTGAGTTGTACAGAGTGAACATTAGAACACATCAACAGCTGCTGATCAAACTGAAGCTAAAACTGAACTTCCTGCACATTTCTACATTTCTGTTAACAGTGAAACAATCAGCAACTCTGGACCAAATCAGTGAAAAACAAACACAACGGGGGAGAACAATCCCCTAGGAAGTGAGTACTGAGCGCTTCTCACACACCTGGTGTGTGAGCTGCACAGTATAACCAAGTCCAACAGGTCAAGCAGAAGAACCAAACCCAGGAACCCAGGTGGGTACAGACAGAGAGAGAGCTTTGACAACTACAACACCATAAGGTGACATAAAGTGAGTGCAATAAATATTGTTAAAGGTTTTAAAAGTGTTAAAACAAATATGAAGCTGTTTTCAATCACACTCACATACGTAGATGTAATAACTGTCTAAGATCATCAGTGTTTGACAGTATAAGTAGTAAGATCACACAACCAAGAGCTGTAGATGCTGAGAAATGATATATTTTGACATAGTGTTATTTAAAAAAAAGCTTTTCTCTTACACCCATTTCCCCTCAGTGTGAAGCTAAATTTAATTCTGACTCCTCCCATCTGATGACAACTACAACTAAACACAGTCCAACCTCTAGATTAGTTTGGATCTGGTTTTCAAACTGTCACTGTCCATCTCATCTTTGGAGAGTCCTGCAGATTTCAGAAGAGAATAGTCCAAATCCTGTAGAGGACAAAACCTTAGTGAAGTGTGAAAGAGGAAGAGCCAGTCAGACCCAGGATCAGTGCTGACGGGTTTCACTTCAGTCCAGACAACATGACGATTCAATCTACTTTTAAATTTCTGGGTGAGTCAAAGCCATCGATCATCCATAATGAATCTGTGTTGTTCAGGTGTCAGGTGTGTGAAGAGAACAGCTCTGTATCTGACAGCTTTAGTACCTAATGAACTAATACATGCTGATGGATGAAGCAGCAGTCAGTAGGATTTCCTGATCCAGACTGTTCTTGATCTGATACTTAAATTATTGATAGGAATTAAAGAAAAACTGTGATCCTGTCTCTGCTGTAGCTAATGACACATTTGTCATTTGAATCACTACATTCAGCATCACTCTGGTTATGTTCTTCCTCGTGTGGTCACTGCTGTTCCATCTCACCTGCACATCTTGCTGATACAAAGATACAGAGTGACACAGTGAACCACGAGGCCTCCAGAAAGTTTTCTTCTTTGGTAAATGCAATGCGCTGCCTTTTTATAGTATCACTGATCTTCGACCTTAGTTTCGATTCATTACTGCAAATGCTTCTTTGAACATTTGCTGTTTTCAACACAAATGTGAAATGAGTTGATAATTATTTTCTCCTTTTGAAAAGTTCTATGTATCTGGTCTGTAGCCTTTACATTTAAAATCAGGTTTTCTCCTTCAGTCTGTATGTGAATTTAACTTCTTCTATCTATATCACAGGCGTAACAGTTCTGGCTTTTGTGGTTGTCCTGGTTCTGTTTCTGGTTGGACTTGTGCAGCTGTTGAGGAATAGAACAGGTATGAAAAGTGAACTGCTCAGTGAGTCTTGTCCAGTCCTCACGTCTGTACTGGAACTACAACTTTGACCGAGTCTGTTGGAAGATAAAGTCTACAATGACATTTTCATATCAACCATTTTTTTCAGGTTCATGTTGGACATCAACCCACTGCCTCTACTGTAAGTGATGTTGTTACTTTACATTTCTAAGTTTGATTATTTTCTCTGATCATTTTCTGACAAGACAGAAAGTTTGTAGTTTTCACATTATTTTTTTTCTCTTTACACTGTTGGAGACGTACAAAAAGGTTATTCTTCAGGACTCAGGCCCAGATACAGTAGCATCCATACCTGCTGTGTGCCTGATACCCACTGAGCTGTAAAGCACTTCATATTGCACTAGCCTGAACAAAAAGTGCTATATACAGTTTGAATCATTGGTTGGTTGATGTTTCTGAAAGTAGTGTCACATAAATCCACTACTTAAATTAGATAAAAACCACAGTGACGAAATATTTTAGGAAATAACTGAGTTATCAATCTACATATGTATTTCTGAGAATACAGAACACTAAACTGCTTCAGATCTTCAAGCTAAATATAACACACACCAAAAAATGTTGAACATAAACAGATTGAAAGTGCATATGGCAGGTTACCAGCAGCTGTTCATGTAGAAACATTAGTCTGCTGGTGGTGGTAGCAGCTTAGTAATCACAGAGCATTCTCACCTTTGACTAACAAAGGCTCATAAATTAGTTTGGTTTCAATGAGGGGACAGTTTGGCCTGAGTGTCAGTGGAAGATTGGTCCCTTGTCTTCAGCCCTAAATTTGTAAAGACCTGAAGTTTACCTGCACCAAGCAGGGACATCGTAGGACAACTTAGTTTTATCTTTATCCCAATTCCTCTGTCTTTTCACTTCCTAATACTAATTCTATTTTCCTCCTCACAGATAGCCCCTCCCCCCAAACGTGCACTTTCACCTAAACCACTTCCACCTCGACCTCTTTTTTCTCCTGCTTTATGTCAGTCATCAGTCAACCTTGCTGATTTCATCCTGCTAACTTATTCAAACTGTGCATCACTCTCCTCATTTCCAACTCTTACCAAGGACGACTCATCCACCCTCGTCCTCTCTAACCATCCTGCCACCTGTCCTCTGCATCCCATCCCCTCCACTCTCCTTAATGCAGTTGCACAGACACTAATCCCAGCTATTACACAAATCATTCGTACATCTCTAACAACAGGCACCTTCCCCACCTCATTTTTAATAATAATAATAATAATTCATTTTATTTATAAAGCACTTTACGTTTGTTTACAAATCTCAAAGTGCTACACAAGCAGATTATAAGCAAGAATAAAACATAAAAACATGTAAAGCATAGAAACATAAAAAACATAAAATAATATATAAAAAAGATAATGATCACTTTAAAATGCTTTACTAAACAAAAAAGTCTTTAACTGTTTTTTGAAACAGTCCACAGTCTGTGGTGCCCTCAGGTTCAGGTAGAGTGTTCCAGAGCCGTGAAGCAGCTGCTGAGAAGGCTCGATCCCCCATTGAGTGGAGTCTGTTGTGGAGGGGTAGAGGTGATAAGTGTTGGTAGAACGAAGGTGTCTTGTTGTAGATTGCAATGTGAGGAGTTCTTTAAGATACTGTGGGGCATTTCCATGGATGCTCTGGTGGGTAAGTAGACAGAGTTTGAATTCAATGCAAAGGTGGATGGGGAGTTAGTGAAGTGTCTGGAGAACAGCAGTGATGTGCTCATATTTCGCACCGTCATAAGGATCCTGGTAGCATTGTTTTGAACATATTGGAGCTTTTGAAGGCTCCTGCCAGAGATCCCAATGAGAAGAGCATTGCAGTAGTCCAGCCTGGAGGAGACAAAGGCCTGGACCAGCCTTTCAGCGTCGCAGAGGGAGAGGGAGGGGCGGAGTTTGGCTGTTTCTGAGATGAAAAAATGCAATTTTGCAGAGGTGTTGGACATGTGTTTCAAATGACAGGTGAGGGTCAAACTTAACCCCCCAGGTTGTTAACAGAGTTGAAGAGGGTAATGGTGCGACCACAAAAAGAGATACAGTTAATGGGGGAGGAATGAAGCTGGTGGGTGGTACCAACTAGAAGGGCTTTGGTTTTTATGCTGTTCAGCTGAAGGAAGTTCTCTGTCATCCACGCCTTGATGTCCTCCAGGCAAAAGGTGAGAGTTGATGGAAGTGTCGGTGGGGTCGGGCTCAGTCTCACGTACAGCTGAGTATCATCAGCATAGCAGTGGAAGGAGAGAGTTTGCAGAAGAGGAGTTGGAAAATGATGTATATGAAGGGAAGTCCATTGAAATGATTTTGTGGTCCGAGACACCCAGGTCGTATACTTGGCGGTTAGAAATGGGGTCATTACTTAGTCAGTAATGACTAAGTCGAGGTTGTGGCCCTATGAGTGGGGACCTCAACTTTCTGCTTCAGGTTTAAGCAGTCCAGCAGTTCTAAGAACTCAGCAGCAGAATGGTTAGAAGGTGCGTCCACATGGATGTTCAGGTCTCCGAGTATCAACACGTTGGGTGATGATGTGCAGAAAGTTGAAAGGAGTTCACACATTTCTCTGATGAAACCTGGGTGTTGCTTTGGTGGCTGGTAAATAATAAGTATGAAACTAGAGAGTGGATGTTTACACAGAGGAGGGAGGCATGACAGTTTCAAATCTTTATGGTGGATTATGATTAGACCCCCAATGCGACCAGTGGTGGGGGCTTTTTTAAGGTAGGTATATCCAGGGGGCAGGACTCTTTCATTCCTGAAGGTGTCACCATTCGGAATCATTAACCACTTTGTTCCCCAAACAACAACAGCAGCACCACCAACAACAACAACCTTTGTCTGCAACACAAGCCCTTCCTCAACTACAACTGCTGGTTCCTCAACAAATTAATGATGCAACAACTGCTGCTGCTGCTGCTCCAACAACTGCTGCTCTTAGGTGTTAAAATTTCCTAGTTTTAATATTTTAAATCAAGATCAGCTAAAACCACACTGTGGTGATAATTAAGAAGTGATTAGATTTTTTAATGATTAAGTAATCAAACATTTTCTCATATCTTAAAAGTGCTATAACTGTCTTATCTTATTGAATAAACAAGTGGTGGTGCATTGTTCTGACTTTCATCTAAGCCAACTTCCGCTCAATATATTGACATTTTCCAGTGTTTTATTCATGGTGGTTGTTAAATGTGTTGGTTTGATGGTGTCCTCAGCTCCAGAATTGTTGATTATAAATCCACGTTGAACTCAGAAGTAAGAGTTGTTTCTACCTTATTGCTTTCAAAATGCTTAATTGTTTAACATTTTGGTAAAAGAAGCAGTACGGTGCCAATCAGAGTCCCTGAATGTTATTTTAGCATCTGTTTTCATTTTGAAATGCTGTCCTTCAAAACCCTTCCTTTGCACTCAAAAGGCCCCTGATCAGACTCAGGTTGGTGGTAGTGGGGTTGTATGAGATACTTCTCCATTGTAGGCATATTACTTATAGTAGTATTGCTCATACGCTTTGCTTTCTTTTATGGTTGATTTTAAATATTAATAATATTGGCACATTGTTTTTGTTTGTATGACGGTTGTCTGTCCAGTACTAAGACGTGCTACACTCAGATCATTACTTTCCACACAGAACATATAGAATTAAAAGAGGTTCTTTGACTGCACCTTTTCACAGTAAGCGCAGTTTTAAGGACGTGAAAAACATGCTCATTGTAGCATAAAGCAAAACATTTTGTCGGCTTCATACCTTCAACAATTAACTGTCGAAAAGTACAGAAAGTATTTTCATCAGGAGAACTTAATTATTGACCCTGGAACTCATTGTAATTATGGTTGCAGTAAGTCGTAAATATTAGTTATTGAAGTATTGAAGACAAGCTCTGTAAAGCTTTGCTTTCATTTCGACATTAACAAACTGTTCTTCTGGGAATCTTACAACAGGTTGAACAAAACAATGAATTACTGATTCGTGATTATACTCAGAGTGTCCTTTGTTTGACAGTGACAGTTGTCCTGATGGACCAAAGCATGAAATACCCAGACTGGTTCCGCTTTCTTGATCATCTTGTAACATCAGTACAGCTAAACAGAACTATTGCGTGTTCACAAAGAACAATGGTAGGAGGGGATTTGAAATAAACCAAAACTGAAGAACAAGTTTCAAATAAACTCCAGTTAAGAACTGGTGCCACAGCACTGAAAAAGAATTCCTGAATAGCAGCAGCTCTGTGTTGTTTGTGATCTAGTCAGGTGTCATTTCTTATTCCACTTGTGTTTGTCCACTGTTTGAAAAAGCATCAGCTAAATATCCTTGACTTGTTTTGAAAGGGACATGTTGCCCTGGCAACTATACTGGGTTCCACGTTACACTGACCACACGTCTGAAGTAAAAGAGATCTCACTCTTTGTCTGTATCTGCAGAACTTTGCATGAACTTATTCACAGAACAATGACGACATGTTGGTTTTTAAGTCATTTTCTTCTTTGGTTTCATTTACTGAAAATGAAAACTAAAGGTGGTGAGTTCAGTTTCATTTCATTGAATCACAATAACCCTGCTACACAGCTTTTATAATGTATGTGCTCAAAACAATCATTGGATGTAATGATGAGATTCCAGTTTCACATCATTCCACATTAAAAGCAACAGGCACATAAAAAGTCAACTATGAATACGGGTGATGGTGCAACAGAGGTGCTCACAAATGTGTAAAATCACTTCAAGTGGTATCAAGGTGTTTGCAGAAGAGAACAAGTGCATTTACAATTATAGGCTACAAGCAAAATGAATAATTATAAGTATTTATAAGAAAGAACCAACAGCTGGAAAAATGAGTCATAGCAACAAACAAAAGGCTTTGTGTGTTGACGTCTTGCGTTTTTGAAAGAAAGCGTTTTCCACATTTTCGTGCTACAAAAACAGGAACACGCCCAGTCCTGGAGACTTCATGCATAATTTATGCATCACCTGAACAGTATATAAGCTGCAGCAATACAGAGCAGGTGAACAGAACCACAGCATCAACATCTCAGAAAACTACTCAGCATTTCTCACCTGTTCATCATGATGAAGCTGATTGTTTCTCTGGCTCCTTTAACTGTCACCAGAACTGATGACCCAGTAATAATCCTTAATTGAGGAATAGCCAATGTTTTATTTTTACAAAGCACAAAAGTTGTAATTTCTTATAAGCATATAACCAGATAAAATCTAGTATATGATTCCCTAGAAACAACAGCTGCTGGACAAGTCTACTGCAGCAACAACAGCCATTGTTTTCCAAGACCTTCATAAACTACAACCACGTCCCAGCAACAACAGCTGCTGCTGTTAGTAGTTAAAATAAGCAGCGACATGTTCTGACGGTGCCAAATCAAGATAAAATGGCTAAAACCACACTCAGCTGAAGATGCAGTAGAATTTAATGATCAAATTTAAAATAAAAGGAAAAAGAATGAATTTGTTTTTCTTCATGTATGTGTGGGTTCCTCAGAGTTCTCTGGTAAATGGTTGTATCTCTTTGTGTGACCGTGTGGTGGACTGTCCAGGGTTTACTCCAACTTCTGTCCAGTGGCAGCTGGGTGTCGGCTGCAGCTCCCCCATGACCCTTAACGGGATAAGTTCTAATAATGGACGCGTGAAGCTTCAAACTGAATGTAATTGGTTTTTCTGTGACCCAAATGGGTTTGAAGAAATAATGATCTTTATCACCTGTGGTACTTAAATGTGTTCTATACCTGAACACATGTAAAACACTGTCTGATGCTCTTTTCACCTCTAGAACATTCTTCACCAGGAGTCTGCAGATGATTTGAAGCAGAGTTTGTCATCGCAGAAGCTCAAATTTCTGTCAGTATGGAACAATTTTCTGTTCTTATAATAATTCAATATAAATGCAATATAGAATTTAGTTGTTTTCTTTCCTGGTGTCTTGAGGTGTTAGGTAGATATCCTCACTCTCCAGCTAAAATAAGACCTGATGATTAATTAAACATGATAGGAATTCATGAAGCAACACTCACACCACACAGACACACACACACACACACATACTCACACACACACACACACATGCATTCTCTTGACCTCATCTTTGAAGACATTCACATCAAAAAATGTTTAAAATCAGTGGTCTTCATCCCCAAATACACATCTGAGTGGCCACTTAATGTTGGTAGAGTTTGAAGGTTCCTGTCAAAAGTCAACACCTGCATTCTCACACTTCAAAGATGAGGTCAAGAGAATACATGTGTGTGTGAGTGTGTGTGTGTTCGGTGTGTGTGTGTGTGAGTGTGTGTGTGAGAGAGAGAGAGAGAGAGAGAGTGTGTGTGTGTGTGTGTGTGTTTGTGAGTGTGTGTGTGAGACAGGGGTGTATTATGTCTCATAGTTGCAAAGAAACAAACAGTATTTGATCTATCTGACTGTTTTTAGCTTCTATTTTGTCGCCGGGTCAAATTGACCCGAACAGTAGCTTTGTAATAGAAACATGTAGGAAGGTTACAAATATGTGAACTGAACCATTTTTATTTTATATGTTGATTACACTAATTAAACCAAGCAGGAAAAGTTTCAAAGTGAAAAAATACTTTTAAGTATTTTTTTTAGATTGTTAACTTTAAAACGGGTCAATTTGACCCTGAACAGAAGAAGTGTCTCATTTTAATTTATCAACATCACTCCATAAACAAAAAAAAATTCAAAATATAAAATAATTTTTTTAAAAATCAATTGCATATAAAACTATTGTAATTTATGTGTAGGTCTTTTCAGTTTACATTAAAAAAAGTTTTAACATGATCTTTTTGTAATAAACGAGTGACCTATGCTCATTGAACCATGATCTGTAAACAGTAAACAACATTATTGAACTAAATATTGATTTAAATGGTTAGTAATGGAGTTAATGATGAGATATAAACAATGTTCTTTGGGATTTTTTGGTTTCTGACACTTTTGTATAATTAAGTGTCCCCCGGGTCAATTTGACCCGAGGGACACATCAAGGCTGTTCCTCAGAAACAAAGTCAACAGGAGGGTTAAGTAATGGTTCAATTACAGCTACCTTATAGGCCTGTGGTACATAGCCTGTTTCTAAAGATAGATTGATGATATCTAATATGAACGTATCTATTAAGGGTAAAGCTTCCTTGAGCAGCTTAGTTGGAATAGGGTCTAGCAGACAGGTTGTTGGTTTAGATGAGGTAATAATTGAAGTTGAAATGAGATTCTTTCGTGTTGCCTGTTTTGAGCTGTGTTTGTGAATTGTACCATGGAGGTCGGCTCCTCTGATTCACTGCTTTCTTTGTCAGAGGAGCAACAGTATCTAGTATCATAAGCAGTGAGGCTGCAGAAGCATCAACTAGATAATCAACTTGTACGAGAGTAAAATTCTAACAGCAACAAACAAAACATTACAGTCTCCTCTGTCCTCTGACCTTCAGTGACCTGTGTCCTCCTGTTCCAGGTGTGTCTGTGCTGCTGCTGCTGTCTGGACTCACTGTTTCTGCAGGTGAGATGATAGATGATGGAGGTGAAAACATAAATGAAAATAAAGTCCTGAACATTTAACATTTACATTTGTCCATCAGTGCAGTGATGGAGGTGAAACCAAGGATGTAGAGACTCAGTAACTTTCCACCTGGTCCTAACAGTAACATGTCACAGAGCCAGTAAGGACTGATTTCATTCTCTGAGAGTCTGGATTAACACTGGACCCTGTCTCTGTTTGTGTCTCTGTTGTTTAGATCATCTTTTGATCCTGAAGTTCTCTGAGGATCCTGTGATGACAGGAAGTGATGTCACTCTTCAATGTAAAAAGACAATTGGTGACTTTGTCGAAGCTTATTTCTTCTTTAATGAAACCAAACTTGTATCTGACCCTAAGATCGTGTTCATCATCCACAAAGTCCAACGGTCTGATGAAGGTCTCTACTCATGCTCTACTGATGTCCATGGAAAATCTCCTCAGGTCCAGCTGAGGGTCAGAGGTCAGGACACTGACATCACTTCCTGTTTAAAGATATGAACTAACCTGCTGACCTGATGATAAACTGATCACTGAACCAGATTCTGCTCCTCTGTCTACAGATCCTCCTCCAACCTCTGATCCTCACACCACCACATCATCTACAAACTCTGCTGCTCCACCTCCTGGTTCAGTTGTTGTCCTTCCTCTCTCTGTGTCTGTCATCAGTCTCTTCCTCCATCTGGTGATCGTCTGTCTTTTTTACATCTAATCTGTTCTGTTCCTCTGATTCAGCAGTGAACACAGGAAACACAAGAAATAAAATAAATTTGGTCTCTTTCAAACATAAAATGTTAATATAACAAAATATTTTTATGTGTATCTTTCCAAATATTTGTAACGGTGTCGACACATGTACAGACATGCAGATTTTCAAAATAAAAGTTCCAGACAGATCTAAAGTCCTTGAAATTCAGATTGTTTGACTCATACATGATTTATTTATTTACTTATGTTTTTGAAGTGGCACTTGGCCTCTTCTGGTCAGGTGACACCATACTGCATTAATACATGAGCTGGTATCCAGAGAGTGAGCTGAATAAATGTAAAGCAGACCATGTCTTCACTCTGCTGACCTCAAAGGGGCAAAAATAGTCCACACCAGTACTTGTAAAGGAACCGATCCTCTGATATACGTCTTTGTATTTCTGAGCACACTCTTCTTATCTAAATCCTGTGAGAATGTACTTCCTACCTAGGTGTGCAGTTCATTCATCCATGTACAAGATAGCTGGGTGATCCTTAACCCTCTGTCTTCCAAATATGGATCTATCTTCATTCTTGTGAGCTTTTCCTTCTTGCAGAGCTTTAATTTCCTCAATAATTCTGCTTTTGACAAAGGCAAATTAACTCAGCTTTGAAATGTCTTCAGCTGTGAATCTCTGCCTGTGCCTGAGCACTTGTCCCTCAAGTGAAGAAGGGTTCAGCTGACATACTATCGCACTGTAAACCTCTGGCAGAAACTCCTTACTTTTCTGCCTCAAGCTTAGCGGTATCTCTTTGGGATGTAGGAGTCAAGTTGTTGGGGGTTCAGCTCTGACTCTTACAGCTTTGCACCTTAGTAATAACAATTGCGTTTACTTTACTATTACAATCTAACTTCCTGTGTAATTTGCTGCAGATGTTTCCAGACGTTTGAAGACATTGATTTCATTCAGAAAACATAAGGTTGGATTTAAGAACTAAAAAAAACAAAACAAGGTACTTCATGGTACTTTATGTAATCTAGTATTACTAAGTAAATACAAGTGTTGTAATGTTTCTTTTATCATTAACAGCGTCTCTCAACATGTACTTTTGTCTTCTCATAGCTGAAAAACACATTCTGTCTCCCAGGATTCAATGTGATCATTGGGATTTACCCTTCGATTGCAACACTACCGATGCTGTACCTTTATCACAGTTACATCAGAGGTGACATTTCCAGTTTCTCAACATTCCCGATGAAAATCAAAAAGCAGACAGTGAGGTTGTGATAAGTACAGGTTTACATTTATGCAATATGTCAAGTACTGGCTCTGTAAGACTTTGACTTCACCTACTTTACATACTTGAATAAAACATTCTCTCTTCTGGAATTAAATTTGATTGTTCTTCTGTGAATCACTGCTGGTGAAACAGGTTGAACAAAACAAGGAATCTTGATCTGGCAGTGCCACAGACATATTTGCTGTCACAGCACAGAGTGTGTTTCCATCCTTTGTCCTCTGTGCTCTTTACCATGAACAATGTGTTTTCCCTTCAGTGGTTCTGTGGTGTAAGAATAATAATAAAAAAAGACTAATCTTTAAGTTTATCTTCAAAGTTGCTATTTAGTGAAAATACATTTCCATCTCGGAGTTGAGATGTGAGATGTTTCCTAGGGGCGGCTAAATGTACGGCCTTTCCATGGGCTAGAGAGCCACCGTACAGCCAGGTCGTTGGGTCACTGAATGTGTTGCTGTTTTCCCTGCAAAGCACAGCAACATAATGTTTCTCCTTATGAGCTTACGTTAGCATCTCAACAAGACTGCTCAATGGTTTTTGGGTGGTCTACAGATATTACACTGACTAATCTAAAACTCCTATGAAATTTTCACCGGGACTACATTTGATAATCTCTTACTAAAAGAACAGCAAATTTTGTTTTAAAATATTTAAAAAACTGGTCTCTGTGGTCCACAGCCATTTAATTGTTAACAGCAGGAAGTTTTCAAATAGTCAAACACCACAGACATTTCAATTAAATGTTGACTTTTCACATTAAATTCACTAACCACTTTTGTCTCCTAAACAACTACTGTTCCAAAAGCAACAGCTGCCCCAACAGCAACCAGGGTCCCTACAACTGCTGAGAGAAAAACAACTGCTGTCCCTACAACTGCTGAGAGAAAACCAACCGCTGTCCACACAACCATCCATCTGTCATGATCTAATAGAAATACTACTCTTATGCTTCTACTGCAGTTTTTGCATGCTTGAATAAAACCTGTCCTCCTGAGGTAATAATGTTCTTCTGTGAGATCCTGCTTCTCATACACAAGCTTGTGATTCACATCAACATGTAACATCTAAACTTGTAGCTTCCCAAGCAACAGTAATTCTATAGTGAACACTGTAACTTTGTGTTGTAGTTAATACTTCACATTAGAAAATCACATAAAAAATGCAACAATGTCATCAATTCTCTGGTTTGTCTTTTTTGCACATTTGTGTTTGCTGCTTTTGCTCTTATCAAGACATTGTGATTGTCATGCTTTACAGACTAAACCAAAAATCTGCAAGTTATTCACCACAGAGGGAATCTATGACTGAAACCATGTTTTAAATGGGATTTTATAATTGTACAAAAACAACTGTAAGGATGAAGTGAAAAAAATTACTTCTTTTTCCTTATGGCAAGTTGGAGTACAGGGTGAAAGCTGCCACACCTACATAAGTTGTATACTTATGTATACGTTGTATACTTATGTAGGCCAGAGGAGCACATTGTGAGGCCCAGCATCTCTCAGTACATGTGTATCACATTTGTCCTGCCTCACTGTGGCTTCATGGTGTGCAGTACGCAGCACTAAAGAACTTGAGTACTAAAGAAATACTAGTATGTTCAGTAGGTCCTGATACTAGTAGCTGGAGTTTTTCAGACATGATGATGATGATGATGCTTTTTATCTGTGAACAAAAGAAACCAGCCCATAAAACACCAGCGCCACTAAAACTGATGACAACAGGCAGCCAAACTACAAATGAGAAGCACAAGTTGAACTTAGTTGCAGACTATCATCTGCTCTTATTTTTACTTATCCAACAAATGTGTTCTCTCATGGAGGATTCATTTTGACACTTCTTACTCTGCAAGTCCTGAGACGGGTTGAACTATAGAAAGAATCTCAATCTGTCAGTCTGACAAATCTCAGGGGTTAATGTATTAACTTTTCACCTTTGGGGAGTTTCGGTGTGAGCGTGACACTGACGGTGAAACAGCTCTAAATGAGTTTTGAATGTAATAACATTTTTTAAAAGATCCTTACGTTAGTCTTGTTTCGTGGAATGTCGAGGACATTGATGAGTTAAACACAGGCATCAACAATATGATGGTGGTTGAACACTGAAAACGGTAACGACAATCTGATACTCTGGTTTACTTTTGCATTTTTAGTCCTGACAAGCTGAAACACTGATCTCACTTCTGCAGTTTTTGGTGCTGCAGCACTAATCCACCACATGTAGTGTGTAGTCTCAGAGGCTGCTGGGACATGTGTCTGCAGGTGAAGCTACACACAAAATGAGGACACCAATTAGTGTTTGCCTTTTTTTTAGTAGTTTTCTTTCAACGATTTTTTCATTTAGACCTTTTTTTTTTCCAATGGAAAAATGAAACCGTAGGCACATTGTGAAAGTGACGAGTAAAATACTTTAACATGTCATTAGGCTTCAAGTGAACTTGTAACACGAAATTCAGAGTTATCTAGGCAGTAGAGGCCCAGACCACAATATTAGATACGGGTTGGTATGTGTGATTGATTGGTGACATCATCCCCTGTGAACAGAAAGTGAACTTAACACGTGAGTGATGACACATGATTTGGTGTAATGTAAGTCGGCTTTTTAGAGCCAGACGAGTTGTGCTGCCTTGTCTCCTCATTTCTGCTACAATCAGTATAGTGACTTTTATTCAGTGGAAACACACAGATGGACCATCAGCACAGCTGAACATAATTACTTAGAATTATTACAGCCGCACTGCAAGTTGTTACATTTAAGGAAACTTTAAGGAGAAAATAGTCCCTGTTGTTCTTGATCTAGACGTAAGAGTGTAATTTATTTATTTAATTTTTAAGGTTTTTTTTTTATTTTTAATACGTTTGCAAACTTTGTCGTTCAGAATAAGAATGTGTTCACTTAAGCTAAACAGTATTTTTTTCAGATGATTGAACCTGGATGTTCTTGGCATCCTGCCACCTCCTGTCATAATCTGCTTGTATTTTTAGTCTCCTGACAAACATGTTCACTCTTCTAGGATTCATTGTGACAGTTCTTACTCTGTGAGTCACAGCTCCTGGGATAAATTGAAACTTAAAAAAATCTCAGTCTGTCAGTTTGAACCCAGGGACCTTGTTGCTGCCATTTTTCACAATGTATTTCATCTTTGACAGACAAGTTGAAGCCGAGGACTTAATGTGTTTACTCATCACCTTTATGGAGTTTCAGCATGAGCATGACACTTAAAACCATTCCTGAACAGGTTGGAAGGATGAGGTTCTGGTTTTACAACATTCCAGATGGGAACCCAAAGGCACATTGCAACAGAGGCTTCAAATGACCTTGTAACTCATTTACTGGTAACCAAAGTCAGAGTTTGACGGTTAATTCCACAGCAAGGAATTTATTATTCAGTAAATATGAACATTTCCACCTTTTTGTAAACTAGAATAGATACAGCAGGAAGGAAATGCAGCTTCTGCAGGAGACGTGGATGCAAAGACAATACAATAACTCCATCAGCATTAAAATAAAACCTTACTGTTTTCCACTATATTTAACCTGCTGGGACTTGTGGATGAAATGTTGTTAGTGTGAATCAAATGACACATTTTCAGAAGGACACTGTTTTAACTTATCCAAGGAGGAAGTAATAAGTATTTTTACTGTGACATTTTAAGTCTGCTATGTTAAAAAGTGGGTGTGGTGGGTGTTGTCATTAAACATTTTTGGTGACAAAGGTGAGTGACAGCAACACGTCGATTCCTGGAGGTGTCATGTGTCGCTCCTGAATTTATCCAGCACCTGTACAGTATATAAAGTGCTGCAGCACAGAGCAGGTGAACTTACAGCATCAACATCCAAGATCATCACAATGAAGCTGCTTGTTTCTTTGACTCTCACCTGGATGCTGCTCTGTGCAGGTAACTCGACTTATTCTGACTATACACGTTCTACAGGTCTTACACAGACTGATTTAAAACCCTTAGGAAGTTTAAACTGAATAGTTCTTTAGAAAAATAACAGAATATTTATTTTACTACAGCAAATTATTACTTGTTAAAGTACAATACAAGACTTATTAGATTGTATCTGTGGTCTATAACCATTTTACCTGATGTCTCAAATCTTCTTTAAAAGCAGGAAGAATTTTAAATAATCAAACACCTCAGACATTTGAGTTCAATTCAAATTTTTGACATAATCAGAATCATTAACCACTTTGTTCCCCAAACAACAACAACAACAGCACAGTCACAAACAACAACAACAACAACAGCTGCACCAACAAAAACAACCACAACAGCTGCACCACCACCAACAACAACAACAACAACTGCACCACCAACAACAACAACAACAGCTGCACCAACAACAACAACAACAACAGCTGCACCACCAACAACAACAACAACAACAACAGCTGCACCAACAACAACAACAACAACAGCTGCGACTACAACAAACTGCTCCCCCAACAACAACAAACTACCATCCCAACAACAACAACTGTTTCTGCTCCAACAACAACAACTGCTGCTGCTCCAAGAACAACAACTGCTGCTGCAACAACAACAACTGCTGTTCCAACAACAACAATTGTTGTTCCAACAACAACAACAATAAAAATGAAGATGAATACTTCCACTCTAAATAGTTTGTGTTAACACACATAGATAGTCAGGAAAATCAGCATCCTTCCATCTTCTGTCATGATCTTTGCTTCTACTACATGTTTGAATAAAACGTCCTGTCTTCTTGGGGTAAATGATGATGTTCCTCTGTGAGTTTCTGCTGCTCAGAGACACATCAGCTCATGGTTTGTCTTGTAATCTCATTACTTCACCGTGCACCTATTGCTAAAGCATAAACATTAGATTAAAGCATTAATGTGATTTTATTAGATATAGTCGAGGACAGTATTGCATTATTACAATTGCTGATGCATCATAATGTTACAACTTTTGGATTCACACTGTAACTTTCCAGGCAGAAACAGCAGTAATTCTGTAGTGTGAACACTGTTAGTTGGTTTTGCTTTTACACTTGCACTTATGTGAAAAATGCAACATCATCACTTCTTCTTCTGCTTGCATGTGTGTATTTGCTGCTTTGGTTATTTTCAAGTTTATTTCAATCGTCACGGGTGTAAATTGTTGGTTTAAGAAAAGAATAAATCTGAATATGTCGCTTTAAACTCATGGACGTGGTGACTGTAGTTTCTCTGCTGCTTTACATAGTAAACAGTTAAAAATCCAAATGAATCAGCATGTTACTAACTACAGAAGGAACCTTTGGCCTGGAGACATTGTGGTAGTAATAGTAGCAATAGTATAATATGGAATGTTCACAGTGGGATTTTGGTATTTGGTAGTAAACAGTTTGTTCCCAAAGCAAACCACAGGTTTCTACTTAGACCGAGGTAACGAATTTCATCCAGCTGTTCACTACCTTCATCCTCATGTCTTCACCAGCACCTGCATAGCTGTGAAACTACAATCATGAGACACACTGGTTAACAGTAGATTCTTTCTTATAGTAACAGTTGTCATGGTTGCTGGAATATTTTTAAGCTCCAAGTGTACTTTTACCTCCACACAAAGGCCGATCTGCTGATTGTCACTCTCTGCTTAACCCGCTCCATAAAAAGAAAAAGAAACTGCGTGTATTTCACTTTTAGCTCAAACTGTTGTGTTGCATGACACAGATGCATTGTGGGTCAGGCTTAGGCTTGTTTCAGCCTCGTGGTGTGAGCTGTACCAAGCCAACCTGGAGCAGGACACAAGGTGATGCTCCTTCCTTTATTTGAAAGGCAGATCTACATATATATGTGTATATATATATCTATATCTATATAGATATAGATATAGATATTTTTGTCCATTACTACATACTCAGTAACTGGTAATGAAAAACATTGACTTTTTAGCAAAATTTAGAAATTTACTAAGAATCAACGTAGGGTTTTACATATAAAATATTGCCTTAGTTGTTTGGTGCACAGCTTATTTGATTATAGGAAATGAGGGAGGAAAAGTGCAAAAAGTAAACATATAGAATGACGTTAATTCTAGCATTTGCAATGTTAAAACAGCAGCATCAGTTGTATTTATTTATGTATTTATTCAGGCAGTTTCTGTGGGACAAGAGTTGGTGCCAGTGGTGGGACCTGGGCCTCAGCAGGAGTCCAACATCAGTCAGGAACACTCTGACCAGAGGGGTGGAAGGAGTCAGACGTAGTCTTCCCCACATTCTTCAGGATACTCGATGTGATGAGACACTGCAGCCCAGTGTACCGTACAGACATGGAGCAAGTCAGGATGGACTTGTAACAAACCCCTATGGCAGTAATTACAGCGTGAAGACTCTTTTGGTAATTCTCTATGTGTGGCAGTTGAAATGGCCACTAGCACCGGCTGCTTGTGTTTGCATACAGGCAGAGATTATACAGTTGTTCCTGTCATTTTATTCAGGTGAACCTGTTTTAACACTTTAACCTCTGCTGGGTGTTTTCTATAAACATCCTCATTCTCAGCTTCAACGTTTCTTAGAACTGATCAGACAGACTGGTGAACTGGTGTACTAATACTCTGTGTGAATGTATTTAGAGGGGCTCCATGTTAGCAGGGAAGGCAAGCAACTGCTTGGGTCCCAGACCAGTAGGGGGCCCCCAAGAGCTGACCAAAGTTCAACTCTGTACAGCACTGGCTGTGTGCAAAGCTTGCAAAGACACTAGCAGTCTCAGACCTCGCTAAGAGGACCCCGAATCAAACTCTGCTGCAAGTAGCACATGATTCAGTGTAAACAAACAGGTCTAATGAAACAAGGAAGACCAGCTGAGTAAAAGGAAGACGAGTTATAAATCTGGCAAGATAGTGGTAAGTGGAGCAATGGAGGTCAAAGATCAACGGCTTTCAGCTTTTCCCTTCAGGGGTCAGCACAGCTAGTTTGGGTAGTACATGTACATAAATGCCATTAAACTTCTCTTTGAATTCCCCATATCAAAATATCTCTACTTGTAGCTGAAAAATTCCTCCAGATGACATCACTTAATAAAACATTCAGTTCACATTATATCATCTGGTTCTCACACTATGGAGTTTGTAATCACCTGCTTTTCCTGCTTGACCCAGATGACATCATTTCAACTCCTAATTATAAAAAGATGTCCTCCAGGTGATGTCATTTAGATGAGTTTTTCAGCTACAAACAGAAATATTTTATTATAAGTAAGTCAGAGTAAAGTTTACATTTACATTCTAAACTAAAGAATAGAAAGCTGAAAATTGGGGAAGTTGCTCTTTACGTTTTGATGAGTAGTCACTTCCTATATTGCCATAGAGCAGGACACATTAAAAGGCCTCTCTGTTCTCTCAACTGAGCCAGCTGGACCTCAGGTAGCTAACAGTGTATCTACGATGTAAAACTGCTAAAAGCAGAAATTCCTTGTAAAGAGTCAGTGTTTGGTTTATAGGAATGTGTCCGTGCAACATGAAAACGGGCTCCACTCCACATGTAGACATGAAAGGCTGATTCTAAGCTGAAGAAAACTTGTTTTAAATTTCAGAAAAGAGAAGGTGAAAAAGAAAACTTTGGTCCCTTTGTGCTAATACCTGCCTCGAAAGCTGACACGGTGCATCACTTTAACTGAAGTAGTAAACGTCCTATACCTTCTCTCATCGCTCTTGTCATCCGTCAGCTTGAAACCACAGCTGTGGGTCACTGTCAGAAGAAAATCTTACTTGGAGACGACAGAGTCACCAGAGTCTCGTTTTAAAGTTTTACTCGCAGCAAACAGAAACAGATATCAGCAGGTCATACAAAGGACAATGCTGCTTCAGCCTTGTGTCTTTTTCTCACTGAAAACAGTTGAGATGGTTGCTAACCGCTGTGGAGGACGCGTCCTTCCTTCATGTCCTGATAAAAAGTGTGTGACCTTCAATAAAATACAGTTTAAAATGGTATTTTGCTAACATTCAGCTCTGATCCTGATCTGCTTTACAGGTTTCCACACATCTCCTGTTCAAATATTATCATCTGAGTAATCAAACCACTAGACAAACTGAGTGTTGACCTCTGACCTTTAGTGACCCGTGTCCTCCGGGTCCAGGTGTGTCTGGACTGACACAATCACTGACACTCCAACAATAAGACACAGATTTTAACTCTGTCCTCCAGCCTCTGTGAATGTCAGTTCAGACCTCAGTCAAAGTATAAAAAATGCTTTGCGTCATGTTGGAAACGCGAGCCGACACGAGAAGTGAGTGCAGATTCAAATGGCTGCATACTGGTGAAGCGTGGCTGAAACACTGTCACACTGCAGCAGAACAAGCTGAGCAGCAGCTCTGGACTTGAGTGCTTTCAGTCATGTGATAGATTCTACTTTATCTTCTTTCAGTATAAAAAAGCAAACATTCAAAAACATTTCATGCTGTACCCGAGTTTTCAGCCAGTGCTGGTTTGACTCCTGGTTCCACATGGAAACGTGTTGAAGTGTTTTTGGGCAAAACACTAAACCCAGGTTTCTCCTGACAGGCCTGTACCATGTGTATAACGGTCTGGAAACGGTTTAAAGTTTACCTGTTAGCGGCACAGTATAACCAAGTCCAACAGGTCAAGCAGAAGAACCAAACCCAGGAACCCAGGTGGGTACAGACAGAGAGAGAGCTTTGACAACTACAACACCATAATGTGACATAAAGTGAGTGCAATAAATATTGTTAAAGGTCTTAACAGTGTTAAAACAAATATGAAGCTGTTGTCAATCACACTCACATACGTAGATGTAATAACTGTCTAAGATCATCAGTGTTTGACAGTATCAGTAGTAAGATCACACAACCAAGAGCTGTAGATGCTGAGAAATGATATATTTTGACATAGTGTTATTTAAAAAAAAGCTTTTCTCTTACACCCATTTCCCCTCAGTGTGAAGCTAAATTTAATTCTGACTCCTCCCATCTGATGACAACTACAACTAAACACAGTCCAACCTCTAGATTAGTTTGGATCTGGTTTTCAAACTGTCACTGTCCATCTCATCTTTGGAGAGTCCTGCAGATTTCAGAAGAGAATAGTCCAAATCCTGTAGAGGACAAAACCTTAGTGAAGTGTGAAAGAGGAAGAGCCAGTCAGACCCAGGATAAGTGCTGACGGGTTTCACTTCAGTCCAGACAACATGACGATTCAATTTACTTTTGAACTTCTGGGTGAGTCAAAGCCATCGATCATCCATAATGAATCTGTGTTGTTCAGGTGTCAGGTGTGTGAAGAGAACAGCTCTGTATCTGACAGCTTTAGTACCTAATGAACTAATACATGCTGATGGATGAAGCAGCAGTCAGTAGGATTTCCTGATCCAGACTGTTCTTGATCTGATACTTAAATTATTGATAGGAATTAAAGAATGTGATCCTGTCTCTGCTATAGCTAATGACACATTTGTCATTTGAAGCACTACATTCAGCATCACTCTGGTTATGTTCTTCCTCGTGTGGTCACTGCTGTTCCATCTCACCTGCACATCTTGCTGATACAAATATACAGAGTGACACAGTGAACCATCCACTGGAGCCTATTTGTTAAGTTACGCTGAGTCAGCTACTGACAGTGTAGCTTTGGATTATTGGAAGTGCTGACGATGGTCATTAACGACATGCTCTGTTCTGCATCTTCTAATAACGAGATCTTTAGCTCATATTAATGACTTATTATCTCATTATTACGAGATGAGGCCTCCAGAAAGTTTTCTTCTTTGGTAAATGCAATGCGCTGCCTTTTTATAGTATCACTGATCTTCAACCTTAGTTTTGATTCATTACTGCAAATGCTTCTTTGAACATTTGCTGTTTTCAACACAAATGTGAAATGAGTTGATAATTATTTTCTCCTTTTGAAAAGTTCTATGTATCTGGTCTGTAGCCTTTACATTTAAAATCAGGTTTTCTCCTTCAGTCTGTACGTGAATTTAACTTCTTCTCTCTATGTCACAGGCATATCAGTTCTGGTTTCTGTGGTTGTCCTGGTTCTGTTTCTGGTTGGACTTGTGCAGCTGTTGAGGAATAGAACAGGTATGAAAAGTGAACTGCTCAGTGAGTCTTGTCCAGTCCTCACGTCTGTACTGGAACTACAACTTTGACCGAGTCTGTTGGAAGATAAAGTCTGCAATGACATTTTAATATCAACCATTTTTTTCAGGTTCATGTTGGACATCAACCCACTGCCTCTACTGTAAGTCATGTTCTTGTTACTTTACATTTCTTACTTATTTTCTCTGATCATTTTCTGACAAGACAGAAAGTTTGTAGTTTTCACATTATTTTTTTTCTCTTTACACTGTTGGAGATGTACAAAAAGGTGTTGCAGTGAGTCTTCAGGACTCAGGCCCAGATGCAGTAGCATCCATAGCTGCTGTGTGCCTGATACCCACTGAGCTGTAAAGCACTTCATATTGCAGTAGTCTGAACAAAAAGTGCTATATAAATACAGTTTGAATCATTGGTTGGTTGATGTTTCTGAAAGTAGTGTCACATAAATCCACTACTTAAATTAGATAAAAAGCATAGTGATGAAATTTTTTAGGAAATAACTGGCAAAGACCTGCAGTTTACCTGCACCAAGCAGGGACATCGTAGGACAACTTAGTTTTATCTTTATCCCAATTCCTCTGTCTTTTCACTTCCTAATACTAATTCTATTTTCCTCCTCACAGATAGCCCCTCCCCCACATGTGCACTGTCCCCTAAACCACTTCCACCTCGACCTCTTTTTTCTCCTGCTTTATGTCAGTCAGCAGTCAACCTTGCTGATTTCATCCTGCTAACTTATTCAAACTGTGCATCACTCTCACTTTACGTTTGTTTACAAATCTCAAAGTGCTACACAAGCAGATTATGAGCAAGAATAAAACATAAAAACATGTAAAGCATAGAAACATAAAAAACATAAAATAATATATAAAAAAGATAATGATCACTTTAAAATGCTTCACTGAACAAAAAAGTCTTTAACTGTTTTTTGAAACAGTCCACAGTCTGTGGTGCCCTCAGGTTCAGGTAGAGTGTTCCAGAGCCGTGAAGCAGCTGCTGAGAAGGCTCGATCCCCCATTGAGTGGAGTCTGTTGTGGAGGGGTAGAGGTGATAAGTGTTGGTAGAACGAAGGTGTCTTGTTGTAGATTGCAATGTGAGGAGTTCTTTAAGATACTGTGGGGCATTTCCATGGATGCTCTGGTGGGTAAGTAGACAGAGTTTGAATTCAATGCAAAGGTGGATGGGGAGTTAGTGAAGTGTCTGGAGAACAGCAGTGATGTGCTCATATTTCGCACCGTCATAAGGATCCTGGTAGCATTGTTTTGAACATATTGGAGCTTTTGAAGGCTCCTGCCAGAGATCCCAATGAGAAGTGCATTGCAGTAGTCCAGCCTGGAGGAGACAAAGGCCTAGACCAGCCTTTCAGCGTCACAGAGGGACAGAGAGGGGCGGAGTTTGGCTATGTTTCTGAGATGAAAAAATGCAATTTTGCAGAGGTGTTGGACATGTGTTTCAAATGACAGGTGAGGGTCAAACTTGACCCCCCAGGTTGTTAACAGAGTTGAAGAGGGTAATGGTGCGACCACAAAAAGAGATACAGTTAATGGGGGAGGAATGAAGCTGGTGGGTGGTACCAACTAGAAGGGCTTTGGTTTTTATGCTGTTCAGCTGAAGGAAGTTCTCTGTCATCCACGCCTTGATGTCCTCCAGGCAACAGGTGAGAGTTGATGGAAGTGTCGGTGGGGTCGGGCTCAGTCTCACGTACAGCTGAGTATCATCAGCATAGCAGTGGAAGGAGATTCCATGCTTGCCAATGACGTGGCCCAGTGGGAGCATATAGACGTTGAAAAGGGTCGGTCGAACCAACCCCTGTGGCTCCCCACAGGTGACTGAGATTTGGCATCCCCTATGGCCACATACTCATACTCTATTTGTGAGATAGGAACCAAACCACCCCAAAGCAGTGCCAGAAAATCCAACAATATGCTGCAGACGATGAAGGAGAATTTTGTGGTCAACTGTATCAAAAGCGGCAGTGAGATCCAGAAGAATGAGGAGAGATGGGAAGCTCTGGTCAGCAGCCATTAGGGGGTCGTTGGTGACCCTGACCAGGGCTGTCTCTGTGCTGTGGGAGGGGCGGAAGCCAGATTGAAATTTTTCAAACAGATTGTGTCTTTTGAGGTGATACTGGAGCTGGACTGAGACAGCTTTTTCTAAGACCTTTGATAGGAATGGAACATTGGACGACAGTTTGCCATAACTTCAGGTTATGGACAGTTAAGTTGGTTGAAACAAAGAGACGCTCAAGGTAGCAGGGGCCTCAAGGATATTCTGGAGGCTGTTGTTATAGTAGCCCACCAGTTCAGACACTGAGGGAAATTTTAGGACAATGGAGAGATTTTTGATGTCAGCATTTAAATCAGAGACATTTAGGTTTTTCACATTGTGGGTTGGAAAATGATGTATATGAAGGGAAGTCCATTGAAATGATTTTGTGGTCCGAGACACCCAGGTCGTATACTTGGCGGTTAGAAATGGGGTCATTACTTAGTCAGTAATGACTAAGTCGAGGTTGTGGCCCTATGAGTGGGGACCTCAACTTTCTGCTTCAGGTTTAAGCAGTCCAGCAGTTCTAAGAACTCAGCAGCAGAATGGTTAGAAGGTGCGTCCACATGGATGTTCAGGTCTCCGAGTA
Source organism: Channa argus (assembly GCF_033026475.1). Lineage (NCBI taxonomy): Eukaryota > Metazoa > Chordata > Actinopteri > Anabantiformes > Channidae > Channa > Channa argus. Next base: position 1,173,620 of record NC_090208.1, read on the forward strand.
TCAACACGTTGGGTGATGATGTGCAGAAAGTTGAAAGGAGTTCACACATTTCTCTGATGAAACCTGGGTGTTGCTTTGGTGGCTGGTAAATAATAAGTATGAAACTAGAGAGTGGATGTTTACACAGAGGAGGGAGGCATGACAGTTTCAAATCTTTATGGTGGATTATGATTAGACCCCCAATGCGACCAGTGGTGGGGGCTTTTTTAAGGTAGGTATATCCAGGGGGCAGGACTCATTCATTCCTGGAGGTGTCACCATTCGGAATCATTAACCACTTTGTTCCCCAAACAACAACAGCAGCACCACCAACAACAACAACCTTTGTCTGCAACACAAGCCCTTCCTCAACTACAACTGCTGGTTCCTCAACAAATTAATGATGCAACAACTGCTGCTGCTGCTGCTCCAACAACTGCTGCTCTTAGGTGTTAAATTTTCCTAGTTTTAATATTTTAAATCAAGATCAGCTAAAACCACACTGTGGTGATAATTAAGAAGTGATTAGATTTTTTAATGATTAAGTAATCAAACATTTTCTCATATCTTAAAAGTGCTATAACTGTCTTATCTTATTGAATAAACAAGTGGTGGTGCATTGTTCTGACTTTCATCTAAGCCAACTTCCGCTCAATATATTGACATTTTCCAGTGTTTTATTCATGGTGGTTGTTAAATGTGTTGGTTTGATGGTGTCCTCAGCTCCAGAATTGTTGATAATAAATCCACGTTGAACTCAGAAGTAAGAGTTGTTTCTACCTTATTGCTTTCAAAATGCTTAATTGTTTAACATTTTGGTAAAAGAAGCAGTACGGTGCCAATCAGAGTCCCTGAATGTTATTTTAGCATCTGTTTTCATTTTGAAATGCTGTCCTTCAAAACCCTTCCTTTGCACTCAAAAGGCCCCTGATCAGACTCAGGTTGGTGGTAGTGGGGTTGTATGAGATACTTCTCCATTGTAGGCATATTACTTATAGTAGATGTCAAGTTCAATTGTGAACAGTGTGTTAGATGTTTTTGAGCTTATTTCCATATCTCCTGCTGGTTTCTAATGTGGTCACTTGATGTCATTGTTGCCAAGTTTCTAAAGTGTTTCTAATCCCACACGTATTGCTGCTGAACCATAGGGGTGTGTAGTATTGCTCATACGCTTTGCTTTCTTTTATGGTTGATTTTAAATATTAATAATATTGGCACATTGTTTTTGTTTGTATGACGGTTGTCTGTCCAGTACTAAGACGTGCTACACTCAGATCATTACTTTCCACACAGAACATATAGAATTAAAAGAGGTTCTTTGACTGCACCTCTTCACAGTAAGCGCAGTTTTAAGGACGTGAAAAACATGCTCATTGTAGCATAAAGCAAAACATTTTGTCGGCTTCATACCTTCAACAATTAACTGTCGAAAAGTACAGAAAGTATTTTCATCAGGAGAACTTAATTATTGACCCTGGAACTCATTGTAATTATGGTTGCAGTAAGTCGTAAATATTAGTTATTGAAGTATTGAAGACAAGCTCTGTAAAGCTTTGCTTTCATTTCGACATTAACAAACTGTTATTCTGGGAATCTTACAACAGGCTGAACAAAACAATGAATTACTGATTCGTGATTATACTCAGAGTTTCCTTTGTTTGACAGTGACAGTTGTCCTGATAGACCAAAGCATGAAATACCCAGACTGGTTCCGCTTTCTTGATCATCTTGTAACATCAGTACAGCTAAACAGAACTATTGCGTGTTCACAAAGAACAATGGTAGGAGGGGATTTGAAGTAAACCAAAACTGAAGAACAAGTTTCAAATAAACTCCAGTTGAGAACTGGTGCCACAGCACTGAAAAAGAATTCCTGAATAGCAGCAGCTCTGTGTTGTTTGTGATCTAGTCAGGTGTCATTTCTTATTCCACTTGTCAAAGCATCAGCTAAATATCCTTGACTTGTTTTGAAAGGGACATGTTGCCCTGGCAACTATACTGGGTTCCACGTTACACTGACCACACGTCTGAAGTAAAAGAGATCTCACTCTTTGTCTGTATCTGCAGAACTTTGCATGAACTTATTCACAGAACAATGACGACATGTTGGTTTTTAAGTCATTTTCTTCTTTGGTTTCATTTACTGAAAATGAAAACTAAAGGTGGTGAGTTCAGTTTCATTTCATTGAATCACAATAACCCTGCTACACAGCTTTTATAATGTATGTGCTCAAAACAATCATTGGATGTAATGATGAGATTCCAGTTTCACATCATTCCACATTAAAAGCAACAGGCACATAAAAAGTCAACTATGAATACGGGTGATGGTGCAACAGAGGTGCTCACAAATGTGTAAAATCACTTCAAGTGGTATCAAGGTGTTTGCAGAAGAGAACAAGTGCATTTACAATTATAGGCTACAAGCAAAATGAATAATTATAAGTATTTATAAGAAAGAACCAACAGCTGGAAAAATGAGTCATAGCAACAAACAAAAGGCTTTGTGTGTTGACGTCTTGCGTTTTTGAAAGAAAGCGTTTTCCACATTTTCGTGCTACAAAAACAGGAACACGCCCAGTCCTGGAGACTTCATGCATAATTTATGCATCACCTGAACAGTATATAAGCTGCAGCAATACAGAGCAGGTGAACAGAACCACAGCATCAACATCTCAGAAAACTACTCAGCATTTCTCACCTGTTCATCATGATGAAGCTGATTGTTTCTCTGGCTCCTTTAACTGTCACCAGAACTGATGACCCAGTAATAATCCTTAATTGAGGAATAGCCAATGTTTTATTTTTACAAAGCACAAAAGTTGTAATTTCTTATAAGCATATAACCAGATAAAATCTAGTATATGATTCCCTAGAAACAACAGCTGCTGGACAAGTCTACTGCAGCAACAACAGCCATTGTTTTCCAAGACCTTCATAAACTACAACCACGTCCCAGCAACAACAGCTGCTGCTGTTAGTAGTTAAAATAAGCAGCGACATGTTCTGACGGTGCCAAATCAAGATAAAATGGCTAAAACCACACTCAGCTGAAGATGCAGTAGAATTTAATGATCAAATTTAAAATAAAAGGAAAAAGAATGAATTTGTTTTTCTTCATGTATGTGTGGGTTCCTCAGAGTTCTCTGGTAAATGGTTGTATCTCTTTGTGTGACCGTGTGGTGGACTGTCCAGGGTTTACTCCAACTTCTGTCCAGTGGCAGCTGGGTGTCGGCTGCAGCTCCCCCATGACCCTTAACGGGATAAGTTCTAATAATGGACGCGTGAAGCTTCAAACTGAATGTAATTGGTTTTTCTGTGACCCAAATGGGTTTGAAGAAATAATGATCTTTATCACCTGTGGTACTTAAATGTGTTCTATACCTGAACACATGTAAAACACTGTCTGATGCTCTTTTCACCTCTAGAACATTCTTCACCAGGAGTCTGCAGATGATTTGAAGCAGAGTTTGTCATCGCAGAAGCTCAAATTTCTGTCAGTATGGAACAATTTTCTGTTCTTATAATAATTCAATATAAATGCAATATAGAATTTAGTTGTTTTCTTTCCTGGTGTCTTGAGGTGTTAGGTAGATATCCTCACTCTCCAGCTAAAATAAGACCTGATGATTAATTAAACATGATAGGAATTCATGAAGCAACACTCACACCACACAGACACACACACACACACACATACTCACACACACACACACACATGCATTCTCTTGACCTCATCTTTGAAGACATTCACATCAAAAAATGTTTAAAATCAGTGGTCTTCATCCCCAAATACACATCTGAGTGGCCACTTAATGTTGGTAGAGTTTGAAGGTTCCTGTCAAAAGTCAACACCTGCATTCTCACACTTCAAAGATGAGGTCAAGAGAATACATGTGTGTGTGAGTGTGTGTGTGTTCGGTGTGTGTGTGTGTGAGTGTGTGTGTGAGAGAGAGAGAGAGAGAGAGAGTGTGTGTGTGTGTGTGTGTTTGTGAGTGTGTGTGTGAGACAGGGGTGTATTATGTCTCATAGTTGCAAAGAAACAAACAGTATTTGATCTATCTGACTGTTTTTAGCTTCTATTTTGTCGCCGGGTCAAATTGACCCGAACAGTAGCTTTGTAATAGAAACATGTAGGAAGGTTACAAATATGTGAACTGAACCATTTTTATTTTATATGTTGATTACACTAATTAAACCAAGCAGGAAAAGTTTCAAAGTGAAAAAATACTTTTAAGTATTTTTTTTAGATTGTTAACTTTAAAACGGGTCAATTTGACCCTGAACAGAAGAAGTGTCTCATTTTAATTTATCAACATCACTCCATAAACAAAAAAAAATTCAAAATATAAAATAATTTTTTTAAAAATCAATTGCATATAAAACTATTGTAATTTATGTGTAGGTCTTTTCAGTTTACATTAAAAAAAGTTTTAACATGATCTTTTTGTAATAAACGAGTGACCTATGCTCATTGAACCATGATCTGTAAACAGTAAACAACATTATTGAACTAAATATTGATTTAAATGGTTAGTAATGGAGTTAATGATGAGATATAAACAATGTTCTTTGGGATTTTTTGGTTTCTGACACTTTTGTATAATTAAGTGTCCCCCGGGTCAATTTGACCCGAGGGACACATCAAGGCTGTTCCTCAGAAACAAAGTCAACAGGAGGGTTAAGTAATGGTTCAATTACAGCTACCTTATAGGCCTGTGGTACATAGCCTGTTTCTAAAGATAGATTGATGATATCTAATATGAACGTATCTATTAAGGGTAAAGCTTCCTTGAGCAGCTTAGTTGGAATAGGGTCTAGCAGACAGGTTGTTGGTTTAGATGAGGTAATAATTGAAGTTGAAATGAGATTCTTTCGTGTTGCCTGTTTTGAGCTGTGTTTGTGAATTGTACCATGGAGGTCGGCTCCTCTGATTCACTGCTTTCTTTGTCAGAGGAGCAACAGTATCTAGTATCATAAGCAGTGAGGCTGCAGAAGCATCAACTAGATAATCAACTTGTACGAGAGTAAAATTCTAACAGCAACAAACAAAACATTACAGTCTCCTCTGTCCTCTGACCTTCAGTGACCTGTGTCCTCCTGTTCCAGGTGTGTCTGTGCTGCTGCTGCTGTCTGGACTCACTGTTTCTGCAGGTGAGATGATAGATGATGGAGGTGAAAACATAAATGAAAATAAAGTCCTGAACATTTAACATTTACATTTGTCCATCAGTGCAGTGATGGAGGTGAAACCAAGGATGTAGAGACTCAGTAACTTTCCACCTGGTCCTAACAGTAACATGTCACAGAGCCAGTAAGGACTGATTTCATTCTCTGAGAGTCTGGATTAACACTGGACCCTGTCTCTGTTTGTGTCTCTGTTGTTTAGATCATCTTTTGATCCTGAAGTTCTCTGAGGATCCTGTGATGACAGGAAGTGATGTCACTCTTCAATGTAAAAAGACAATTGGTGACTTTGTCAAAGCTTATTTCTTCTTTAATGAAACCAAACTTGTATCTGACCCTAAGATCGTGTTCATCATCCACAAAGTCCAACGGTCTGATGAAGGTCTCTACTCATGCTCTACTGATGTCCATGGAAAATCTCCTCAGGTCCAGCTGAGGGTCAGAGGTCAGGACACTGACATCACTTCCTGTTTAAAGATATGAACTAACCTGCTGACCTGATGATAAACTGATCACTGAACCAGATTCTGCTCCTCTGTCTACAGATCCTCCTCCAACCTCTGATCCTCACACCACCACATCATCTACAAACTCTGCTGCTCCACCTCCTGGTTCAGTTGTTGTCCTTCCTCTCTCTGTGTCTGTCATCAGTCTCTTCCTCCATCTGGTGATCGTCTGTCTTTTTTACATCTAATCTGTTCTGTTCCTCTGATTCAGCAGTGAACACAGGAAACACAAGAAATAAAATAAATTTGGTCTCTTTCAAACATAAAATGTTAATATAACAAAATATTTTTATGTGTATCTTTCCAAATATTTGTAACGGTGTCGACACATGTACAGACATGCAGATTTTCAAAATAAAAGTTCCAGACAGATCTAAAGTCCTTGAAATTCAGATTGTTTGACTCATACATGATTTATTTATTTACTTATGTTTTTGAAGTGGCACTTGGCCTCTTCTGGTCAGGTGACACCATACTGCATTAATACATGAGCTGGTATCCAGAGAGTGAGCTGAATAAATGTAAAGCAGACCATGTCTTCACTCTGCTGACCTCAAAGGGGCAAAAATAGTCCACACCAGTACTTGTAAAGGAACCGATCCTCTGATATACGTCTTTGTATTTCTGAGCACACTCTTCTTATCTAAATCCTGTGAGAATGTACTTCCTACCTAGGTGTGCAGTTCATTCATCCATGTACAAGATAGCTGGGTGATCCTTAACCCTCTGTCTTCCAAATATGGATCTATCTTCATTCTTGTGAGCTTTTCCTTCTTGCAGAGCTTTAATTTCCTCAATAATTCTGCTTTTGACAAAGGCAAATTAACTCAGCTTTGAAATGTCTTCAGCTGTGAATCTCTGCCTGTGCCTGAGCACTTGTCCCTCAAGTGAAGAAGGGTTCAGCTGACATACTATCGCACTGTAAACCTCTGGCAGAAACTCCTTACTTTTCTGCCTCAAGCTTAGCGGTATCTCTTTGGGATGTAGGAGTCAAGTTGTTGGGGGTTCAGCTCTGACTCTTACAGCTTTGCACCTTAGTAATAACAATTGCGTTTACTTTACTATTACAATCTAACTTCCTGTGTAATTTGCTGCAGATGTTTCCAGACGTTTGAAGACATTGATTTCATTCAGAAAACATAAGGTTGGATTTAAGAACTAAAAAAAACAAAACAAGGTACTTCATGGTACTTTATGTAATCTAGTATTACTAAGTAAATACAAGTGTTGTAATGTTTCTTTTATCATTAACAGCGTCTCTCAACATGTACTTTTGTCTTCTCATAGCTGAAAAACACATTCTGTCTCCCAGGATTCAATGTGATCATTGGGATTTACCCTTCGATTGCAACACTACCGATGCTGTACCTTTATCACAGTTACATCAGAGGTGACATTTCCAGTTTCTCAACATTCCCGATGAAAATCAAAAAGCAGACAGTGAGGTTGTGATAAGTACAGGTTTACATTTATGCAATATGTCAAGTACTGGCTCTGTAAGACTTTGACTTCACCTACTTTACATACTTGAATAAAACATTCTCTCTTCTGGAATTAAATTTGATTGTTCTTCTGTGAATCACTGCTGGTGAAACAGGTTGAACAAAACAAGGAATCTTGATCTGGCAGTGCCACAGACATATTTGCTGTCACAGCACAGAGTGTGTTTCCATCCTTTGTCCTCTGTGCTCTTTACCATGAACAATGTGTTTTCCCTTCAGTGGTTCTGTGGTGTAAGAATAATAATAAAAAAAGACTAATCTTTAAGTTTATCTTCAAAGTTGCTATTTAGTGAAAATACATTTCCATCTCGGAGTTGAGATGTGAGATGTTTCCTAGGGGCGGCTAAATGTACGGCCTTTCCATGGGCTAGAGAGCCACCGTACAGCCAGGTCGTTGGGTCACTGAATGTGTTGCTGTTTTCCCTGCAAAGCACAGCAACATAATGTTTCTCCTTATGAGCTTACGTTAGCATCTCAACAAGACTGCTCAATGGTTTTTGGGTGGTCTACAGATATTACACTGACTAATCTAAAACTCCTATGAAATTTTCACCGGGACTACATTTGATAATCTCTTACTAAAAGAACAGCAAATTTTGTTTTAAAATATTTAAAAAACTGGTCTCTGTGGTCCACAGCCATTTAATTGTTAACAGCAGGAAGTTTTCAAATAGTCAAACACCACAGACATTTCAATTAAATGTTGACTTTTCACATTAAATTCACTAACCACTTTTGTCTCCTAAACAACTACTGTTCCAAAAGCAACAGCTGCCCCAACAGCAACCAGGGTCCCAACAACTGCTGCCAGAAAAACAACTGCTGTCCCAACAACTGCTGAGAGAAAAACAACTGCTGTCCCAACAACTGCTGCCAGAAAAACAACCGCTGTCCCAACAACTGCTGAGAGAAAAACAACCGCTGTCCCTACAACTACTGCCAGAAAAACAACTGCTGTCCCAACAACTGCTAAGAAAAAAACAACTGCTGTCCCAACAACTGCTGCCAGAAAAACAACCGCTGTCCACACAACCATCCATCTGTCATGATCTAATAGAAATAATACTTTTATGCTTCTACTGCAGTTTTTGCATGCTTGAATAAAACCTGTCCTCCTGAGGTAATAATGTTCTTCTGTGAGATCCTGCTTCTCATACACAAGCTCGTGATTCGTCTTCATTTTCTCTTTAAACCATCATCACCTCTTTGCACCAATTATTATAACATAACAAACGTTCAATGAATGCATTACTGTAATATTGTTGGGTATAGTCAACTATATTGTTTCACATCAACATGTAACATTTAAACTTGTAGCTTCCCAAGCAACAGTAATTCTATAGTGAACACTGTAACTTTGTGTTGTAGTTAATACTTCACATTAGAAAATCACATAAAAAATGCAACAATGTCATCAATTCTCTGGTTTGTCTTTTTTGCACATTTGTGTTTGCTGCTTTTGCTCTTATCAAGACAGTGTGATTGTCATGCTTTACAGACTAAACCAAAAATCTGCATGTTATTCACCACAGAGGGAATCTATGACTGAAACCATGTTTTAAATGGGATTTTATAATTGTACAAAAACAACTGTAAGCATGAAGTGAAAAAAATTACTTCTTTTTCATTATGGCAAGTTGGAGTACAGGGTGAAAGCTGCCACACCTACATAAGTTGTATACTTAAGACCAGAGGAGCACTTTGTGAGGACCAGCGTCTCTCAGTACATGTGTATCACATGTGTCCTGCCTCACTGTGGCTTCATGGTGTGTAGTACGCAGCACTAAAGAACTTGAGTACTAAAGAAATACTAGTATGTTCAGTAGGTCTAGTAGCTAGTACGAGTAGCTGGAGTTTTTCAGACATGATGATGATGATGATGCTTTTTATCTGTGAACAAAAGAAACCAGCCCATAAAACACCAGCGCCACTAAAACTGATGACAACTGGCAGCCAAACTACAAATGAGAAGCACAAGTTGAACTTAGTTGCAGACTATCATCTGCTCTTATTTTTACTTATCCAACAAATGTGTTCTCTCATGGAGGATTCATTTTGACACTTCTTACTCTGCAAGTCCTGAGACGGGTTGAACTATAGAAAGAATCTCAATCTGTCAGTCTGACAAATTTCAGGGGTTAATGTATTAACTTTTCACCTTTGGGGAGTTTCGGTGTGAGCGTGACACTGACGGTGAAACAGCTCTAAATGAGTTTTGAATGTAATAACATTTTTTAAAAGATCCTTACGTTAGTCTTGTTTCGTGGACTGGCTAAAAACCTCTTGATAAATGTCGAGGACATTGATGAGTTAAACACAGGCATCAACAATATGATGGTGTTTGAACACTGAAAACGGTAACGACAATCTGATACTCTGGTTTACTTTTGCATTTTCAGTCCTGACAAGCTGAAACACTGATCTCACTTCTGCAGTTTTTGGTGCTGCAGCACTAATCCACCACATGTAGTGTGTAGTCTCAGAGGCTGCTGGGACATGTGTCTGCAGGTGAAGCTACACACAAAATGAGGACACCAATTAGTGTTTGCCTTTTTTTTAGTAGTTTTCTTTGAACGATTCTTTCATTTAGATCTTTTTTTTTTCCAATGGAAAAATGAAACCGTAGGCACATTGTGAAAGTGACGAGTAAAATACTTTAACATGTCATTAGGCTTCAAGTGAACTTGTAACACAAAATTCAGAGTTATCTAGGCAGTAGAGGCCCAGACCACAATATTAGATACGGGTTGGTATGTGTGATTGAATGGTGACATCATCCCCTGTGAACAGAAAGTGAACTTAACACGTGAGTGATGACACATGATTTGGTGTAATGTAAGTCGGCTTTTTAGAGCCAGACGAGTTGTGCTGCCTTGTCTCCTCATTTCTGCTACAATCAGTATAGTGACTTTTATTCAGTGGAAACACACAGATGGACCATCAGCACAGCTGAACATAATTACTTAGAATTACTACAGCCGCACTGCGAGTTCTAACGTTAACCATTCATTGTGACAGTTCTTACTCTGTGAGTCACAGTTCCTGGGATAAATTGAAACTTAAAAAAATCTCAGTCTGTCAGTTTGAACCCAGGGACCTTGTTGCTGCCATTTTTCACAATGTATTTCATCTTTGACAGACAAGTTAAAGCCGAGGACTTAATGTGTTTACTCATCACCTTTATGGAGTTTCAGCATGAGCATGACACTTAAAACCATTCCTGAACAGGTTGGAAGGATGAGGTTCTGGTTTTACAACATTCCAGATGGGAACCCAAAGGCACATTGCAACAGAGGCTTCAAATGACCTTGTAACTCATTTACTAGTAACCAAAGTCAGAGTTTTTAGGTTAATTCCACAGCAAGGAATTTATTATTCAGTAAATATGAACATTTCCACCTTTTTGTAAACTAGAATAGATACAGCAGGAAGGAAATGCAGCTTCTGCAGGAGACGTGGATGCAAAGACAATACAATAACTCCATCAGCATTAAAATAAAACCTTACTGCTCCGCTGAGAAAATGGTGTCTTCCACTATATTTAACCTGCTGGGACTTGTGGATGAAATGTTGTTAGGGTGAATCAAATGACACATTTTCAGAAGGACACTGTTTTAACTTATCCAAGGAGGAAGTAGTAACACTGCAAAAGCCAGTTCCCCAAACACCACCACCACCAACAACAACAACGACCTTTGGCTGCAACACAAGCCCTTCCTCAACTACAACTGCTGGTTTGTCAACAAATTAATGGTGCAACAACTGCTGCTGCTGCTGCTCCAACAACTGCTGCTTTTAGTTGTTAAAATTTATTAGTTTTAATATTTTAAATAAAGATCAGCTAAACCACACTATGGTGATAATGAAGAAGTGATTAGATTTTTTTAATAATTAAGTAATCAAACATTTTCTCATATCTTAAAAGTGCTATAACTGTCTTATCTTATTGAATAAACAAGTGGTGGTGCATTGTTCTGACTTTCATCTAAGCCTACTTCCGCTCAATATATTGACATTTTCCAGTGTTTTATTCATGGTGGTTGTTAAATGTGTTGGTTTGATGGTGTCCTCAGCTTCAAAATTGTTGATAATAAATCCACGTTGAACTCAGAAGTAAGAGTTGTTTCTACCTTATTGCTTTCAAAATGCTTAATTGTTTAACATTTTGGTAAAAGAAGCAGTACGGTGCCAATCAGAGTCCCTGAATGTTATTTTAGCATCTGTTTTCATTTTGAAATGCTGTCCTTCAAAACCCTTCCTTTGCACTCAAAAGGCCCCTGATCAGACTCAGGTTGGTGGTAGTGGGGTTGTATGAGATACTTCTCCATTGTAGGCATATTACTTATAGTAGATGTCAAGTTCAATTGTGAACAGTGTGTTAGATGTTTTTGACCTTATTTCCATATCTCCTGCTGGTTTCTAATGTGGTCACTTGATGTCATTGTTGCCAAGTTTCTAAAGTGTTTCTAATCCCACACGTATTGCTGCTGAACCATAGGGGTGTGTAGTATTGCTCATACGCTTTGCTTTCTTTTATGGTTGATTTTAAATATTAATAATATTGGCACATTGTTTTTGTTTGTATGACGGTTGTCTGTCCAGTACTAAGACGTGCTACACTCAGATCATTACTTTCCACACAGAACATATAGAATTAAAAGAGGTTCTTTGACTGCACCTCTTCACAGTAAGCGCAGTTTTAAGGACGTGAAAAACATGCTCATTGTAGCATAAAGCAAAACATTTTGTCGGCTTCATACCTTCAACAATTAACTGTCGAAAAGTACAGAAAGTATTTTCATCAGGAGAACTTAATTATTGACCCTGGAACTCATTGTAATTATGGTTGCAGTAAGTCGTAAATATTAGTTATTGAAGTATTGAAGACAAGCTCTGTAAAGCTTTGCTTTCATTTCGACATTAACAAACTGTTCTTCTGGGAATCTTACAACAGGTTGAACAAAACAATGAATTACTGATTCGTGATTATACTCAGAGTTTCCTTTGTTTGACAGTGACAGTTGTCCTGATGGACCAAAGCATGAAATACCCAGACTGGTTCCGCTTTCTTGATCATCTTGTAACATCAGTACAGCTAAACAGAACTACTGCGTGTTCACAAAGAACAATGGTAGGAAGGGATTTGAAATAAACCAAAACTGAAGAACAAGTTTCAAATAAACTCCAGTTAAGAACTGGTGCCACAGCACTGAAAAAGAATTCCTGAATAGCAGCAGCTCTGTGTTGTTTGTGATCTAGTCAGGTGTCATTTCTTATTCCACTTGTCTTTGTCCACTGTTTGAAAAAGCATCAGCTAAATATCCTTGACTTGTTTTGAAAGTGACATGTTGCCCTGGCAACTATACTGGGTTCCACGTTACACTGACCACACGTCTGAAGTAAAAGAGATCTCACTCTTTGTCTGTATCTGCAGAACTTTGCATGAACTTATTCACAGAACAATGACGACATATTGGTTTTTAAGTCATTTTCTTCTTTGGTTTCATTTACTGAAAATGAAAACTAAAGGTGGTGAGTTCAGTTTCATTTCATTGAATCACAATAACCCTTCTACACAGCTTTTATAATGTATGTGCTCAAAACAATCATTGGATGTAATGATGAGATTCCAGTTTCACATCATTCCACATTAAAAGCAACAGGCACATAAAAAGTCAACTATGAATACGGGTGATGGTGCAACAGAGGTGCTCACAAATGTGTAAAATCACTTCAAGTGGTATCAAGGTGTTTGCAGAAGAGAACAAGTGCATTTACAATTATAGGCTACAAGCAAAATGAATAATTATAAGTATTTATAAGAAAGAACCAACAACATTCCAGATGGGAACCCAAAGGCACATTGCAACAGAGGCTTCAAATGACCTTGTAACTCATTTACTAGTAACCAAAGTCAGAGTTTGAAGGTTAATTCCACAGCAAGGAATTTATTATTCAATAAATGTGAACATTTCCACCTTTTTGTAAACTAGAATAGATACAGCAGGAAGGAAATGCAGCTTCTGCAGGAGACGTGGATGCAAAGACAATACAATAACTCCATCAGCATTAAAATAAAACCTTACTGTTTTCCACTATATTTAACCTGCTGGGACTTGTGGATGAAATGTTGTTAGTGTGAATCAAATGACACATTTTCAGAAGGACACTGTTTTAACTTATCCAAGGAGGAAGTAATAAGTATTTTTACTGTGACATTTTAAGTCTGCTATGTTAAAAAGTGGGTGTGGTGGGTGTTGTCATTAAACATTTTTGGTGACAAAGGTGAGTGACAGCAACACGTCGATTCCTGGAGGTGTCATGTGTCGCTCCTGAATTTATCCAGCACCTGTACAGTATATAAAGTGCTGCAGCACAGAGCAGGTGAACTTACAGCATCAACATCCAAGATCATCACAATGAAGCTGCTTGTTTCTTTGACTCTCACCTGGATGCTGCTCTGTGCAGGTAACTCGACTTATTCTGACTATACACGTTCTACAGGTCTTACACAGACTGATTTAAAACCCTTAGGAAGTTTAAACTGAATAGTTCTTTAGAAAAATAACAGAATATTTATTTTACTACAGCAAATTATTACTTGTTAAAGTACAATACAAGACTTATTAGATTGTATCTGTGGTCTATAACCATTTTACCTGATGTCTCAAATCTTCTTTAAAAGCAGGAAGAATTTTAAATAATCAAACACCTCAGACATTTGAGTTCAATTCAAATTTTTGACATAATCAGAATCATTAACCACTTTGTTCCCCAAACAACAACAGCAGCACCAACAACAACAGCAGCACCAACAACAACAGCAGCTGCCAGAACAACAACAGCTGCCAGAACAACAGCAGCTGCCAGAACAACAACAGCTGCCAGAACAACAACAGCTGCCAGAACAACAACAGCTGCACTAAAACCAAGAACAACAACTACCCCAACTACTACTACTCCTTTGACAACAACTACTCCAACTACTACTACTCCTTTGACAACAACTACTCCAACTACTACTACTCCTTTGACAACAACTACCCCAACTACTACTACTCCTTTGACAACAACTACCCCAACTACTACTACTCCTTTGACAACAACTACCCCTACTACTCCTTGGACAACAACTACTCCAACATCTACTGCTTCCACCACAACAACAAACTGCTCCCCCAACAACAACAACAACAAACTACCATCCCAAGAACAACAACAACTGTTTCTGCTCCAACAACAACAACTGCTGCTGCTCCAAGAACAACAACTGCTGCTGCAACAACAACAACTGCTGTTCCAACAACAACAATTGTTGCTCCAACAACAACAACAATAAAACAACTACTGCTCCCAGGACAGAAACAAATTGCTCTCCCAACATCAACAGCAACAAACTACCACCCCAACTACAACAACTGTTTCTGCTCCAACAACAACAAGTGCTGCTCCAACAATTGTTGCTTCATCAAAACAGCTGCTCTGACAACAACAATAAAAATGAAGATCAATACTTCCACTCTAAATAGTTTGTGTTAACACACATAGTCAGGAAAATCAGCATCCTTCCATCTTTTGTCATGATCTTGTAGAACTGTTATTCCTTTGCTTCTACTACATGTTTGAATAAAACGTCCTGTCTTCTTGGGGTAAATGATGATGTTCCTCTGTGAGTTTCTGCTGCTCAGAGACACATCAGCTCATGGTTTGTCTTGTAATCTCATAACTTCTCCGTGCACCTATTGCTAAAGCATAAACATTAGATTAAAGCATTAATGTGATTTTATTAGATATAGTCGAGGACAGTATTGCATTATTACAATTGCTGATGCATCATAATGTTACAACTTTTGGATTCACACTGTAACTTTCCAGGCAGAAACAGCAGTAATTCTGTAGTGAGAACACTGTTAGTGGGTTTTGCACTTACACTTGCACTTATGTGAAAAATGCAGCATCATCACTTCTTCTTCTGCTTGCATATGTGTATTTGCTGCTTTGGTTATTTTCAAGTTTATTTCAATCGTCACGGGTGTAAAATGTTGGTTTAAGAAAAGAATAAATCTGAATATGTCGCTTTAAACTCACAGACGTGGTGACTGTAGTTTCTCTGCTGCTTTACATAGTAAACAGTTAAAAATCCATATGAATCAGCATGTTACTAACTACAGAAGGAAACTTTGGCCTGGAGACATTGTGGTAGTAATAGTAGCAATAGTATAATATAGAATGTTCACAGTGGGATTTTGGTATTTGGTAGTAAACAGTTTGTTCCCAAAGCAAACCACAGGTTTCTACTTAGACCGACGTAACGAATTTCATCCAGCTGTTCACTACCTTCCTCCTCACGTCTTCACCAGCACCTGCATAGCTGTGAAACTACAATCATGAGACACACTGGTTAACAGTAGATTCTTTCTTATAGTAACAGTTGTCATGGTTGCTGGAATATTTTTAAGCTCCAAGTGTACTTTTACCAGGCTTAGTCACACAATCTATTTGTTTTGATCAACAAGATGAGGCTACAGACACTTTAATGAAACCCCTATAAAGCTCAGAATGAAAGGAAAGAAACCTTTAGTTTAACTACAGATGTTGTATTTTATTTAGAAAATGCAAAAGCAAAAAATCAAACCATCAAAGTATTTGAGGTAATAAAATGAATACAACATCAGATGTATCATTTCTTGTCCTGTCTCAACTATCAGTCTACTCACGACCTCAGTGATGTTTGGCAAATAAGGCTGATTGAAGAGTAAGAAAATGATAATTGATGCATGATGCAGTTATCTGGTTGCTTTCTTTGCAATGGAATAACATCATCAGTCAGGCTCAAAGGTCTAACTGCCTTTGGCAGCCTCATCAGGTCAGACAGGTTGATATCCCCTGTTGGTCTCTGTGAACTTCTGGCTATCTGAAGCAGACTGACACAGTGTACCCATGTAGTCGAAGGATGCATGTCTAACAATCCAAAACCTAGAGCTCTTATACTCTTTTTCTACATTAGATAATGCTTATTTTACACTTGTACACTCCAAATGTTCACGTCCACCATGTGACCCTATTTATTTTTTCTCTGGAATTTACCCGGCGTGTTTCCAATTTGGATTTTCTCCACTTTAACTCCGCCTTCCTGCAGGTTCTTTACAGCTGAGGGATTTCTGAGCAGTAGCATTGGGCTTGGTGGACATATAAAGTTGCGTATCATCTGCATAGCAGTGGAAATAAATACTAATTCCCTGAAAATATGGCAAAGAGATTAAAAACAAAAGAGGGCCGACGACGGAGCCCAGTGGAAAATCACTATTGACAGGATCTGGCTGTGAATAACGTTTTTAGTCGTGCGATCAGAGAGGTACGAAGTAAACCAGGTGAGAGGAACACGACTAATGCCAATAGTTTTACGCGCTCCAACAAACTGTTATGTGAAATGGTGTTGAAAGCTGCACTCAAATCAAGCAGGACCAGAATGGTCAGCAGTCCATCAGCAGATCGTTAGTGAAATGATTCAAAGAGATTATTGTAGTTAAGTGCTGCAACTAGTTTTTCCCAAATTTTTCAAATTGGATGAAAGTTAAACTTTCATTTTAACTGTTTCTACATGTATCAAAATACATTTTCATTTTCAAATGGAGCTTTGATTCAACTTTGCCAAGTTTACACATTAATTGAACACATATAGGGCAAATCTCCTGTGAGCTCTTTTACTGTCATGATCATGATAAAAAACCTCCATCTTTCATTTCTTTTACTTCTTTGTGTCATTGTAGTGCTTTTAGTGACATTACATTGTAGTCCAGGTGTAAAAGGGTTACAAATGCACTTTGTTTATCATTATTATTTTCCATTTGTGTTGTGAATGTTATTCATACTTTTAAAATTCAACTTAGTATTTGTGTGTAATTGAGCCATGTCCTGTGTGACTAATGTAACTGTGGGGAAACTTTCCTTTTTTGTGCATGTAGGGGTCAGATGTGCAGGTCTTCTGCAGGTTTCTTTCTATTTTGTTATCATTTCTGTTGTTCATGTCCCGTCACCCAACTACATGTACGTCTTCACTCTGACCACTAGGTGGTACAAGTGGACTATTTCTGAAGGGGTTTTCATGCTTTAAACTGTGAAGTTATGTTCATGTTTCTAAAAATATGAATATTTGTTGTTAAAAGAAGAATGTTTCCTGGTGTATTGAGATGTATCTGATAATGTGTAGAGCTCTGAATATAAGGCTTATAAAATATTTGTTGTACATGTTTCCCTCACTGTGCTGCTGATGTGCAGGACAGACCAGAAGACGATTTCTGTGGTTGCTTTATTGTCTTCTGCAAAAGCAAATACATCGTGGGAAAATGTCCAGTCAACACCTGCTACACACAGTAACAATTAATATACTTATGTAAAACCTTTAAATACGTTTTTCCAACCACGTCATAAGATCAGGGCTTTTTTTAAAAATGTGTCCAAAAAACAAACAAACAAAACCAAAAAAACAGGACATGGCACAAGCAACACATTCTCATCCCAAGCAGTAGATTGTACGTACACTGATCGGGCCTCATGACCACGTGAGCAAACCAATACAGCAGCTCAGCCATGAGCTCTACTTTGACAAAGTTCTAATTTCTCAGTTTGTAAGTTGAAGGTGATAATTTGTACCACTTTTCTGGTCATTTGTACTGTTCGGGGTGTGTACTACTACTGTCTGATCACTGTAATTATAGTTCCAGTAAGCTTTCTTCAGAACATAAGCTGGATGTACTTGGCATTGTAGCACATTCTGTTGTGATCTACTTGAATTGTCATGTACTCGACAAACAAGTTCTCTTGTCTTGGGCCAGTAAACTTTTCTTATGAATGTGATTGTGAAGATGGGCCAGCTGCCACATCTGCTGCTACATGTTTTACCTTCCTCTTGTGTTGGGGTCACCACCGACCCGTTTTAACATTTTTAATGCATAAAAGCAGCACACACATTAAATGATTGCATCAAGGCTTTTTGCCTTTGTCAGCAAACAAAATCAAACTGAACCAAATCAATCTGACTAAATTCTTAAATACAGGTGCCACTTGTTGTTACTGTGATGACATACACTCACTGGCCACTTCATTAGGTACAACTGTACAATCTAATCCTGCCAGGAATTGTACTTTTTCAAGACTCTAACCTAAGTCAGTTTTTAAGATGAAACTGTCAGAAAGGTTGAGTGCATTAGATTAAGAGGTTCTCCACCATCCACTGTGACCTCAATGATAAACACTCAGTAGAATTAGCCCCTTTCTGACAGTTCCAACCTAAACACTGAGCAATTATAACCTTGAAAAAGTTGAAATTATGACAGAGCTGCTGAATTGGATTGAACTGTACAAGTGTACCTAATAAAGTGGCCTGTGAGCAATCTCAATTTTTGTCCCTACTTTCAGTTGAGTTTGTTTTAGTTTGACTTTAATTCAAGAGCAGCAGCTGCATTTGTTCCAGACTTTAAAGTAAACAAATTATTACTTGTTAAAGTACAATACAAGACTTATTCGATTGTATCTGTGGTCTATAACCATTTTACCTGATGTCTCAAATCTTCTTTAAAAGCAGGAAGAATTTTAAATAATCAAACACCTCAGACATTTGATTTAAATTCTAATTTTTGACATAATCAGAATCATTAACCACTTTGTTCCCCAACAACAACAACTGCTGTTCCAACAACAACAACCATTATAATGAAGATGAATACTTCCACTCTAAATAGTTTGTGTTAACACACATAGATACTCAGGAAAATCAGCCTCCTTCCATCTTCCGTCATGATCTTTCAGAACTGTTACTCCTTTGCTTCTACTGTAGTTTTCACATGCTTGAATAAAACATCTTGTCTTCATGGAGTAAACGATGTTGTTCTTCTGTGAGTTCCTGCTGCTCAGAGACACATCAGCTCATGGTTTCTCTCAGTGCACCTATTACTATAACGAAAACATAATGTGATATTGTTGGAAATAGTCGAGTACATTATTGCGTTAAAACACTTGCATCAGCTGCATCATGATGTAACAACATTCACACTTGCAGCTTCCCAGGCAGAAACCGCAGTTATGTTAAAGTGTGAAGACTGTTAGACTCTGGGGTAACTTTACTTTCCACTTCTTTAGTAAATACTGGTGTGCTAAATGCAACCAGCCCTGTTGTGGACAGATACAACTTTACTGCAAGTATCTCTGAACGTAACCAGTTTCTTGTGCATTTGACAGATTAAATGAGGCTAATTATTGCTAGTGGTTGGCTAATAATAATAATCTGAACTAGAACTTGATACTATATTCAGGCGCCATTGGCTGCAAGTATTTATTAGGTCAAATTATGCTGAACACTGAAGACATATGTCATCCCAAAGCAACAAACATGAAATTTAAAAAAGAAAAATGGGTCATTTTGTGTTTTTGGTTTCCCTATTTATTTTACTAAAAATCAGCAAACAAACCTGATCATTTTAACTGATCACACAGACTGGTCAACTGGTGTACTAATACTAATACTGTGAATGTATTCAGAGGGGCTCCATGTCAGCAGGGAAGGCAAGCAACTGGTTGGGTCCCAGACCAGTAGGGGGCCCCCAAGGGCTGACCAAAGTTAAACTCTGTACAGCCCTGGCTGTGTGCAAAGCTTGCAACAAGAACAAGGACGACCAGCTGAGGAAAAGGAAGACGAGTTATAATTCTGGGAGCGAAAAAGGAAGAAGAGGAGAAAAAAGCAAGATAGTGGTAAGTGGAGCAATGGAGGTCAAAGATCAACGGCTTTCAGCTTTCCCTTCAGGGGTCAGCACAGCTAGTTTGGGTAGTACATGTACATAAATGCCATTAAACTTCTCTTTGAATTCCCCACATCAAAATATCTCTACTTGTAGCTGAAAAATTCCTCCAGATGACATCACTTGAACTCCTTATTATAAAAAGATGTCCTCTGGGTGATGTCATTTGGAGGAGTTCTCAGCTAGAAACAGAAATATTTTAATATAGAAAAGTCAGAGTGAAGTTAATATTTACATTCTAAACTAAAGCCTTAGAAAGCAAGTTGAAAATTGGGAAGTTGCTCTTTAAGTTTTGAAAAATGCCCTTGTCATAGTGTACAAAGGATGTACAGAGGATGTACAGAGGATGTACAGAGGATGTACAGAGGATGTAGAGGATGTACAGAGGATGTAGAGAGGATGTACAGAGGATGTAGAGAGGATGTACAGAGGATGGGTGAATGTAGAAAAAAAGCACTGTGGTGCTTCACAGTTGATTTAGCACCAGGGTGGGTCAGGTGAGCACCTTGCATGGTGGCCACCACCATCGGTGTGTATGGATAAATGGAATCAACATTGTAAAGTGCTTTGGATAAAAGCACCATTTAAGTGGCCATTTCTTTACCATTTACCCCCAATTTACAACAAAATTCAAATAGAATAGATAGAATAGGCTTTATTGTCATTGCCCATAAACTGTGGGTGATCTTCTCCAACAGTGCAGTAAAATATAATACAGTAGTAAAATAAACAGTTACATAATAATAAAGAATCCCAGGTAAGCAAGGTGAGACCTTACAGATTCACAGAACAGATCCAATAAATGCCCCTTAAACAGCACCTGGCAACAGTGGACAGGAAAAACTCTGTAAAGAAGTAAACCTCCAACAAGACCAGGCTCAGGGTTCTTTTCTACGCCTGACTGTGCTGCCTGCTGCAGGTGAGCTGACCTCTGACCTTTAGTGCTCTTTCTGTATGGACTGATTGTTCCTATGAGTGAGTTGTACAGAGTGAACATTAGAACACATCAACAGCTGCTGATCAAACTGAAGCTAAAACTGAACTTCCTGCACATTTCTACATTTCTGTTAACAGTGAAACAATCAGCAACTCTGGACCAAATCAGTGAAAAACAAACACAACGGGGGAGAACAATCCCCTAGGAAGTGAGTACTGAGCGCTTCTCACACACCTGGTGTGTGAGCTGCACAGTATAACCAAGTCCAACAGGTCAAGCAGAAGAACCAAACCCAGGAACCCAGGTGGGTACAGACAGAGAGAGAGCTTTGACAACTACAACACCATAAGGTGACATAAAGTGAGTGCAATAAATATTGTTAAAGGTTTTAAAAGTGTTAAAACAAATATGAAGCTGTTTTCAATCACACTCACATACGTAGATGTAATAACTGTCTAAGATCATCAGTGTTTGACAGTATAAGTAGTAAGATCACACAACCAAGAGCTGTAGATGCTGAGAAATGATATATTTTGACATAGTGTTATTTAAAAAAAAGCTTTTCTCTTACACCCATTTCCCCTCAGTGTGAAGCTAAATTTAATTCTGACTCCTCCCATCTGATGACAACTACAACTAAACACAGTCCAACCTCTAGATTAGTTTGGATCTGGTTTTCAAACTGTCACTGTCCATCTCATCTTTGGAGAGTCCTGCAGATTTCAGAAGAGAATAGTCCAAATCCTGTAGAGGACAAAACCTTAGTGAAGTGTGAAAGAGGAAGAGCCAGTCAGACCCAGGATCAGTGCTGACGGGTTTCACTTCAGTCCAGACAACATGACGATTCAATTTACTTTTGAACTTCTGGGTGAGTCAAAGCCATCGATCATCCATAATGAATCTGTGTTGTTCAGGTGTCAGGTGTGTGAAGAGAACAGCTCTGTATCTGACAGCTTTAGTACCTAATGAACTAATACATGCTGATGGATGAAGCAGCAGTCAGTAGGATTTCCTGATCCAGACTGTTCTTGATCTGATACTTAAATTATTGATAGGAATTAAAGAAAAACTGTGATCCTGTCTCTGCTGTAGCTAATGACACATTTGTCATTTGAATCACTACATTCAGCATCACTCTGGTTATGTTCTTCCTCGTGTGGTCACTGCTGTTCCATCTCACCTGCACATCTTGCTGATACAAAGATACAGAGTGACACAGTGAACCACGAGGCCTCCAGAAAGTTTTCTTCTTTGGTAAATGCAATGCGCTGCCTTTTTATAGTATCACTGATCTTCGACCTTAGTTTCGATTCATTACTGCAAATGCTTCTTTGAACATTTGCTGTTTTCAACACAAATGTGAAATGAGTTGATAATTATTTTCTCCTTTTGAAAAGTTCTATGTATCTGGTCTGTAGCCTTTACATTTAAAATCAGGTTTTCTCCTTCAGTCTGTATGTGAATTTAACTTCTTCTATCTATATCACAGGCGTAACAGTTCTGGCTTTTGTGGTTGTCCTGGTTCTGTTTCTGGTTGGACTTGTGCAGCTGTTGAGGAATAGAACAGGTATGAAAAGTGAACTGCTCAGTGAGTCTTGTCCAGTCCTCACGTCTGTACTGGAACTACAACTTTGACCGAGTCTGTTGGAAGATAAAGTCTACAATGACATTTTCATATCAACCATTTTTTTCAGGTTCATGTTGGACATCAACCCACTGCCTCTACTGTAAGTGATGTTGTTACTTTACATTTCTAAGTTTGATTATTTTCTCTGATCATTTTCTGACAAGACAGAAAGTTTGTAGTTTTCACATTATTTTTTTTCTCTTTACACTGTTGGAGACGTACAAAAAGGTTATTCTTCAGGACTCAGGCCCAGATACAGTAGCATCCATACCTGCTGTGTGCCTGATACCCACTGAGCTGTAAAGCACTTCATATTGCACTAGCCTGAACAAAAAGTGCTATATACAGTTTGAATCATTGGTTGGTTGATGTTTCTGAAAGTAGTGTCACATAAATCCACTACTTAAATTAGATAAAAACCACAGTGACGAAATATTTTAGGAAATAACTGAGTTATCAATCTACATATGTATTTCTGAGAATACAGAACACTAAACTGCTTCAGATCTTCAAGCTAAATATAACACACACCAAAAAATGTTGAACATAAACAGATTGAAAGTGCATATGGCAGGTTACCAGCAGCTGTTCATGTAGAAACATTAGTCTGCTGGTGGTGGTAGCAGCTTAGTAATCACAGAGCATTCTCACCTTTGACTAACAAAGGCTCATAAATTAGTTTGGTTTCAATGAGGGGACAGTTTGGCCTGAGTGTCAGTGGAAGATTGGTCCCTTGTCTTCAGCCCTAAATTTGTAAAGACCTGAAGTTTACCTGCACCAAGCAGGGACATCGTAGGACAACTTAGTTTTATCTTTATCCCAATTCCTCTGTCTTTTCACTTCCTAATACTAATTCTATTTTCCTCCTCACAGATAGCCCCTCCCCCCAAACGTGCACTTTCACCTAAACCACTTCCACCTCTACCTCTTTTTTCTCCTGCTTTATGTCAGTCATCAGTCAACCTTGCTGATTTCATCCTGCTAACTTATTCAAACTGTGCATCACTCTCCTCATTTCCAACTCTTACCAAGGACGACTCATCCACCCTCGTCCTCTCTAACCATCCTGCCACCTGTCCTCTGCATCCCATCCCCTCCACTCTCCTTAATGCAGTTGCACAGACACTAATCCCAGCTATTACACAAATCATTCGTACATCTCTAACAACAGGCACCTTCCCCACCTCATTTTTAATAATAATAATAATAATTCATTTTATTTATAAAGCACTTTACGTTTGTTTACAAATCTCAAAGTGCTACACAAGCAGATTATAAGCAAGAATAAAACATAAAAACATGTAAAGCATAGAAACATAAAAAACATAAAATAATATATAAAAAAGATAATGATCACTTTAAAATGCTTTACTAAACAAAAAAGTCTTTAACTGTTTTTTGAAACAGTCCACAGTCTGTGGTGCCCTCAGGTTCAGGTAGAGTGTTCCAGAGCCGTGAAGCAGCTGCTGAGAAGGCTCGATCCCCCATTGAGTGGAGTCTGTTGTGGAGGGGTAGAGGTGATAAGTGTTGGTAGAACGAAGGTGTCTTGTTGTAGATTGCAATGTGAGGAGTTCATTAAGATACTGTGGGGCATTTCCATGGATGCTCTGGTGGGTAAGTAGACAGAGTTTGAATTCAATGCAAAGGTGGATGGGGAGTTAGTGAAGTGTCTGGAGAACAGCAGTGATGTGCTCATATTTCGCACCCTCATAAGGATCCTGGTAGCATTGTTTTGAACATATTGGAGCTTTTGAAGGCTCCTGCCAGAGATCCCAATGAGAAGTGCATTGCAGTAGTCCAGCCTGGAGGAGACAAAGGCCTAGACCAGCCTTTCAGCGTCACAGAGGGACAGAGAGGGGCGGAGTTTGGCTGTTTCTGAGATGAAAAAATGCAATTTTGCAGAGGTGTTGGACATGTGTTTCAAATGACAGGTGAGGGTCAAACTTGACCCCCCAGGTTGTTAACAGAGTTGAAGAGGGTAATGGTGCGACCACAAAAAGAGATACAGTTAATGGGGGAGGAATGAAGCTGGTGGGTGGTACCAACTAGAAGGGCTTTGGTTTTTATGCTGTTCAGCTGAAGGAAGTTCTCTGTCATCCACGCCTTGATGTCCTCCAGGCAACAGGTGAGAGTTGATGGAAGTGTCGGTGGGGTCGGGCTCAGTCTCACGTACAGCTGAGTATCATCAGCATAGCAGTGGAAGGAGATTCCATGCTTGCCAATGACGTGGCCCAGTGGGAACATATAGACGTTGAAAAGGGTCGGTCGAACCAACCCCTGTGGCTCCCCACAGGTGACTGAGATTTGGCATCCCCTATGGCCACATACTCATACTCTATTTGTGAGATAGGAACCAAACCACCCCAAAGCAGTGCCAGAAAATCCAACAATATGCTGCAGACGATGAAGGAGAATTTTGTGGTCAACTGTATCAAAAGCGGCAGTGAGATCCAGAAGAATGAGGAGAGATGGGAAGCTCTGGTCAGCAGCCATTAGGGGGTCGTTGGTGACCCTGACCAGGGCTGTCTCTGTACTGTGGGAGGGGCGGAAGCCAGATTGAAATTTTTCAAACAGATTGTGTTTTTTGAGTTGATACTGGAGCTGGACTGAGACAGCTTTTTCCACGACGTTTGACAGGAATGGAAGATTGGACGATAGTTTGCCATAACTTCAGGATCCAGGGAGGGTTTTTTAAAATGTGGTGTAATTATTGTGGTTTTCAGTGATGTTGGGACTGTGCCACACTGGAGAGAGTAATTAATTATGCTGGTGATGAGTTGGCTTATGTTTGAGACATTAGCTTTTACCAAGGGAGGAGGGAGAGGGTCCAGGGTGCACGTTGAGGGTTTCATTCTCTGTATGATAACTTCAACATCTTTCACTGTGGTGACTGAAAACTGTGACAGACAGCATTCTGGCCTTGAAGTGTGCAGGTCTGGGGGTTGGAGACAGACAGTGAGGAGCAGATGATGTTCTCAGTAGGGTATGTTATGGATAGTTAAGTTGGTTGAAACAAAGCAACGCTCAAGGGCCCGCCCAGCTGTTTTCATCTGTCGGAGATCCGTTGAAAACCACGGTGCAGATTTGGAAATAGTGACCACTTGTGATCTAACAGGAGCAGGGGCCTCAAGGATACTCTGGAGGCTGTTGTTATAATAGGCCACTAGTTCACTGACAGAGGAGAGTTGTGGGAAAATGGAGAGATTTTCGATGTCAGTATTTAAATCAGAGAGATTTAGGTTTTTCACATTGTGGGTTGGAAAATGATGTATATGAAGGGAAGTCCATTGAAATGATTTTGTGGTTCGAGACACCCAGGTCATATACTTGGCGGTTAGAAATGGGGTCATTACTTCATACTTCCACAACCTCGACTTAGTCATTACTGACTAAGTAATGACTAAGTCGAGGTTGTGGCCCTATGAGTGGGGACCTCAACTTTCTGCTTCAGGTTTAAGCAGTCCAGCAGTTCTAAGAACTCAGCAGCAGAATGGTTAGAAGGTGTGTCCACATGGATGTTCAGGTCTCCGAGTATCAACACGTTGGGTGAT
Source organism: Channa argus (assembly GCF_033026475.1). Taxonomy (NCBI): domain Eukaryota; kingdom Metazoa; phylum Chordata; class Actinopteri; order Anabantiformes; family Channidae; genus Channa; species Channa argus. The sequence goes on from NC_090208.1 coordinate 1,199,703, forward strand.
GATGTGCAGAAAGTTGAAAGGAGTTCACACATTTCTCTGATGAAACCTGGGTGTTGCTTTGGTGGCTGGTAAATAATAAGTATGAAAATAGAGAGTGGATGTTTACACAGAGGAGGGAGGCATGACAGTTTCAAATCTTTATGGTGGATTATGATTAGACCCCCAATGCGACCAGTGGTGGGGGCTTTTTTAAGGTAGGTATATCCAGGGGGCAGGACTCTTTCAAAACTGTGTAGGCCTCAGGTTTATGCCAGGTCTCAGTCAGACAGATGATATCAGTCTCATTCTCCAGAATGTGATTAAGGATAAGGTTTTATTTGATAGGGAAAAAGTTTAGTGTTTAGTTTAGTATTCCTTGTAGTCAGTGGACAAAGAACTCTGGAGTCCACTCCGGGAATCCAGTTTCGCCTGGTCTGTGGCTTAGCAGTGTTTTCAATCTCCATGGTGACGTGTTCGGATGACGTAATCAAGCAGCCACGGAGCGAGATTCTGACCACAGTAATGGAATGGAGCTCCTGGTCCTGTTGTAAACGAACCCCCGGGTGGATCCTCTATGGACGTAGTGGGGTTGACAGAGGAGTCCCTGTTGTTCAATGACTCCAATGTCCGATGGGAGGCCTTGGTTGTTGAGCTCCAGCAGCTGCGATGTTGAATACTGGAGCATGATGCCAGGTGGATTTGGTATGGTCCCCGTGCAAAGAGGTAACTGTCCATGTGCAGACGACAGGGTCGCCGCAGCGCACGCTGAGGGAGACCACGACAGCAGGTCCACCACCAACAGCCCCTAAACCAGAGCCGACACCCAGGAAAACCCACAGCAGAGCATGCGGGCAGTGTCGATGGAGGCAGATGTTAGCTTGTAGTGGCTAATGCTAGCCGCAGGCGAACACTGGCAGAGCAAACTTGTGTGGCTAGCAACCAGCTACAGAGGCAACAGTCCAGCAACAGCAGGTAGAACTGATCAAAAAACGATGTCAAACCCAAAACGGCAAGTCGACAGCTGCAAAATGTTAAAGTTCAAAATAATGTTGAGAGTGTGGAAGCACCTCACTGTTCTTAAGGTCAACCTTGCTTGAGTCTCCTTAACTCAAGTGCTTCTGTGGTAACAATTGACCGGTTATGACTTTCATCTCTTAATATGTCCTTTAACAGAGAAAACCTCTCTGTTATATATTAACTGTCTTTTAGACTCTTCAATTTCACCTCAGGTTACTATCACTCAGGCTCTATTTCATCTGGTAGTTTCCTTCCCTGAATTTTAAAATCATTCCTAAAATTCTGTTTAGTTGTCTACCAACCAGTGGATATAGGGAGGAAACACTTATTCACTCTTGGGTTCTCGACATCCTTAACCTTTGTGCCCCCTCTTGGGGCTTATAATCTTAACCTCTTCTTCTGTTTGAGATTATACCATTTTTGACATTTTTTTATTGAACAAAAACATCAGTAACTAAAAAGCATCTCTGCAGCTGCGGTTAAAAGTACTGACTTCAGTAGAGTTTCTCTCTAGCAAGAGGAACTACTAAGACAAACTTTCTAAGCAAAAACACTGTCCTCTCATCATCCCTCTCTCTGTCTTCTCTCTCTACTCCCTTCTACTAGCTTCTCCTTACTCCCATTGCCACTCACTGGCAAATTCTCTTCATCTTTTATAGTTTTTTACCATGCTGTCTGCACCATTTTTACACTTAATGTGTCACTACTTGACCTGGTGATGTTGAGCAAGCGCTGTGCCTCAAGTTTGAACTTTAGCAAAGTGACTTCCTGTTCATCTTACATCAGGTCATGTTAAAAGCTTGCAATGGTTCAATCATTGTTCATACAGCACAAGCATAAAGATTTTTCCGTTCCTTCAACAAGAGAAACTACACAATCAAGCAACTTTCAAACAAACTGATATAGCGCAGAGAAGCGGCGAACAGTCAAAGCCGGCGTCCTCTCCCCAACAGTCCAATTAAGCACATTTAAACAGGGCCAGATTAACCCACTGCGTAAGATCCTATTCTGGTCTTCTTAGTTGTTTAGAATCACAGACCTGTCTCCCTTTTTCCATTTCTGGCCAAATGAGCAGTCTTTGATTACATTTGTAAGAGTGGTCATTGTGCAAAATCTGCAACTCCTGATCCTACTCAATCTATCTGCAGCCTTTGACACGGTGAACCAGCAGTGGTTAAGACCCTTAAATGAGCACATTTGATCACATTTTCTTTCTCCAGTCCTGTTTTAAGAGTGAGCCTATTTAGTGAACCAGAAGTGCTGTGCCACAGGGCTCAGATCTTGGTCCTCTTCTTTTTTCCATCTATACTACATCCCTGGATTCTATGATCCACTCGTATGACTTTTCCTGTCATTGCTATGCTGATGACACACAGCTCTTCCTTTCCTTTGACTCCACTGTCTCCTCACACATTTCTGACATCTCTGCTTGGATGAGAGAAAGAAATTTTCAGCTCAACCTCTCAAAGACAGAAGCTCTAGTCTTCTCAGCCAGACCTTCGACACAACACAACATCAGCATTGCGAGAAATCTGGGGGGCACCACTCATAATCAACTATTCTTCTTCATCTCTCAGGCCGCATATTTACACTCAACAACATCAGAAAGACCTTTCTGAACATATAACCCAACACCTTGTACAGGCGCTGGTCACCTCTCATGTCGACTACTGTCATGCCCTGCTGACTGGGCTTTCAGGAGCACAGTCAGACCCTTCCAGATGATCTAAAATGCAGCAGCACAACTAAACAGCTGAATCTTTGTGTTCACAGCTGTGTTTACTGTAATTTAAAGATGGCCATGTTTAGTTTTAGGCAGAAACACACATTGATGTTTGATAAGCTGTTTTCTTCAGTTACAGGTCTGGTTCTGCTGACTTTTGTAGGTAAGATGATGGGAACGTTTGTCCTTAAATTTATGTCTAACCTGTCCTCACTCAATGGGACCGCTGACCTTTACTTTCCTACTATTGCAGGATTGGTAGTTATACAGTATGGACTGGCTGTTTCTAATGGTAAGCTGATGGAAATGAGTTATTAAAGGAGTCCAGGACAAGAATGGAGAAAAGATTTCTGCCTCCTAGTTATTAAAAACCATCTTATTTATATTAACCATCTGGAGTCAATGGACGCGCTGGCATGTCCGAATCTCACGTTCTCTTTAAGATGATATCTCATGAAGACACTGCATATGCTTGATATTTTTTGCGATGTCCAAGTCTATGGCAGTTTTTGAATGTTGTTGATAGGCCAAGTAAAACCAGAGTTATGACAAATGGTTCATGTGTGTTCAATTGCACAAATTAAGACGCATCCAGTGATGCTTTGAATATTCTCACCTTTTTTCCCCCCACGGTAAATCTGCTGACGTCAAACTCAGCAAAAACATTTCTGTGGTTTTAAATTTCCTGTCACAGAGGAGAGGTTGTGCTAATACAATGACACCAACTATTGGCGAGGTGAAATATGAAGGTGAAATCACAAGTATTTAAAAATGAGCAGATATACCCTGGACTCCAGAGACTTAAAACATACTAAAAGACTTTTGGCTGCTTAGTTTTTGATTCTTCACTCCTCACATTTTGTTAGAGGGACTGAGATGTTAGTTAAGGCAACAAGACATTAGAGGGTGAACGATGTTTCTTTATGAAGAATCTCTGTTCTTATGCAGCAGTTCCTCAACTCCAGAAATGGTTTAAGTAACTGAACCTGTCACTTTTCTCTTCCTGTTATACAGTAGCAACAAGATATTATGGACGTCCTCCTCCTGGTGAGTTTATAATCAGACTGTTCTGCCACCTCGTGGCCTTCTGTCCATACTGCATCTCTACTGGTCTGATGATGTCCATCTGCTGGAGCAGGAGGACAGGTACTACAAAACACCCACAGCAACCAAAAGACAGATATTACATATATAGTTAATACCAGGCCTGTAAGTAACACGATGTCCTATTATGTTATGACTAGAACATCAGAAAGACACTGTTAAGTCTGATTTCAGCCCTGATCTGGTTTTTCCCAGCTGGTTTTCAAAGTTCAGCCTCAGGTTGTCGATGAATTTCTGGCCTGTCAGAAAGTTAGTCCGCTGTCTTGAACAGTTGCACGGTTTGATGCTTTGCATGTTTTCATCCCTGTAAAATATCATTTAGTCTGGAATCAAACTGACAACATGTTGTTAGTGACAAGGTTTCATGGCAGTGAATCATGTAACACAGACACACAGACAAACACAGACATTCATGGAGCCACAGTTGGACCTTACGCCTCTGCTTCTTAACTCCACCCACAGGAAACAGAGCAGCTGTCTCCATGGAGATGACTCCACCTGTCGAAGAAATGGACTATGATGACATCACTGCCGATGTCACCACAGAGCATGACCTCACAGCTGCACACTGACTTTATCCCTTCTTCACATTTTAATCCAGCTCAGACTAATCTAATAATCAGTCATTGCAATAGTTCCTCAAGCTTAGAAGTCAAATATTCTCGGACTTAAGCTTCTTCTTTGTAAGTGTTTGCTGCTTTCTTTGTTTTAGCTCTCAATAAACTGCATGTGTGAGTTTTGGAAAGTTAGTTGATCAGAAACATAAGGTGTTTGATTTACAGTAAGATCAAATAGCTCTTTGGCAAATAACTATTTTAAGTAGGAATGAGGTCAAATCATCTGTAAATGTCAAAGTGCAAAACAGAAAACTGTCACATAATATCTGTAGAGCTTTGTCTGTTTTTACTTTCTGACAGACTCTTATTGAAAAATAAAACTCGGCTCAGGTCAGGTCATGGTCTCCATGTTTTTTTTAATGGCTCTAAGATCCTTCATGTTCTCAGTAAAAACTGTCTGTGTGGTTTTCTGAAAATCGTAAAAATACATTTAATTCTGACTCTTCCCATTTGATGGAAGCTTCAACTAGCTACAGTCCAGGAACCAGGAACTGATCCAGACCACAGTCAGACCTGGTCCAGGCTTTTACTGCATGAACGTAGTAACTGTTTTAAATTAGAAGTGGTACTTCTACTTGTAGTGAGGTACTTCTGTGACCTGTGTTCAGTTCCCTTTGTGTCTGTGGTGCAGTCTGGACTGATTGTTTTTGAAGATGAGGTGATGGAAGTTATGATTGTGTTAATAAAGACAAAACACGAATGTGAATAAATTAAAAGGAGCAAAACAGATTCAGATGAGAACCAGCTCGTGACTCCCCATGTTTGCATGTGTAAGAAAATTGATGGAAATTTCAGCTGCCAAATCTGCACTCCCCCCTCTGTCTCTCATTCTTAGTCTTGCTCTCTCTCCCAGCCCCAGTTTCTCCTTCTCCCTGTCCTGCTCTACTTCCTGTCTTGGACCTTTATTTTGTAGCCACTCTTCCCCGCTTCCTGTTGCTCATACTTTATCTCCCTCACTTTCGTCTCTCCTCACTACTCATCATCAGCCCTGCTTGCTTTCCCCTGTTCTCCTGTTCATTTAACTGTCACCTAGGTGACAGTCACTTCCTGCCAGATTGTCACCATTATCTCCTGTTTGGGACTTTGAACTGTCCTGCTTGGCCTGACACCTGCTTTTGGACTACTGACATCTAGTGGCCAAGATTTGCATGGCAAACAGACTCTAACATAAGTTCCATGTTCCACAGCACACTAATAATAGAGGTGTAGAGGCAAGTGATGTTGCAGTCATCCTAGACACTCGTCAGCGATGACACAGTTCAACTATACTTGGGTTTGATACACATTGTTCATGTTACTGATGAGGTTTCTGTTTTTTGAGAGAATGTCCCTGTCTTGGAAACGCTGGATGTTCTTGGCATCCTGCCACCTCCTGTCATAATCTGCTTGTATTTTTAGTCTCCTGACAAACATGTTCACTCTTCTAGGATTCATTGTGACAGTTCTTACTCTGTGAGTCACAGCTCCTGGGATAAATTGAACCTTAAAAAAAAATCTGTAAGTTTGAACCCAGGGACCTTGTTGCTGCCTTTTTTCCACAATGTATTTCATCTTTGACAGACAAGTTGAAGCCAAGGACTTAATGTGTTTACTCATCACCTTTATGGAGTTTGACACTGAGGATGAAGCAGCTGCCACACCTGCTGCTGCACATTGTAATGCCACATATGGACTTAGTACTTCAATGTTATTTCACGGAATAATTTAAGATTCACTTTGTTTCAGTTTCACTTTAATTTAATAAACTTTAGTTTAAGATAAAAGTGAACTTTGCATTTTTAGTGCTGACAACATGACCCACTGATCTCACTTCTGCATTTAATAAGATGTAAGTTGTCAGTAAGTTGTCAGCGTGACCAGCGTCTCACCCAGTGCCAGCTGGAAGAGGCTCCACTCCCCCATGACCCTGAACAGGATAAGTGGTGACAGATAACGGATGGAGGCAATTCACCACATGTAATCTATAGTTTACTGGCTGATGGGACATGGGTCTGCTCACTCTAACACCAGCAATTCAATTGAATTCAATTCAACTTTATTTATATAGCGCCAATTCACAACAAAGTCATCTCAGGGCACTTTACAGAATAAAGTCAAGACTATAAAGTTGTATAGAGAGATCCCAACAATTCCCCCTTGAACAAGCCATAGGCAACAGTGGAAACCTCCAGCAGAGGCAACAACAAAACATCGGGCAGATTGGTAGGACCAGTAGCTGGAAGACACACAGCTTCAAAGCCAGGGACACCTGCAATTAAAAATGAAAATGAAAAATATTATTTGAATTAGATTTCATTTATAAAACTCTGCTACAGAAGTTTTAAAATCTTTGTTGTTAAAACCATTCCTGAACAGGTTGGAAGGATGAGGTTCTGGTTTTACAACATTCCAAATGGGAACCCAAAGGCACATTGCAACAGAGGCTTCAAATGACCTTGTAACTCATTAACTAGTAAAAAATGTCAGAGTTTGAAGGTTAATTTCACAGCAAGGAATTTATTATTCAATAAATGTGAACATTTCCACCGTTTTGTAAACTAGAATAGATACAGCAGGAAGGAAATGCAGCTTCTGCAGGAGACGTGGATGCAAAGACAATACAATAACTCCATCAGCAATAAAATAAAACGTTACTGCTCCGCTGAGAAAATGGTGTCTTCCACTATATTTAACCTGCTGGGACTTGTGGATGAAATGTTGTTAGGGTGAATCAAATGACAGATTTTCAGAAGGACACTGTTTTAACTTATCCGAGGAGGAAGTAGTAACACTGCAAAAGCCAGTTTTACACAGTGACATGATCACTTTTAGCATTAAGAAAATGCAGGAACACACGAACACAAAAACAAACTAAGTGTAAAGGTTTGGTTGGATTCACGTCAGCGCGACAATAGATTTAAAATGATGCCCAATTATTAAAATGACAGCAGATGAAGACGTTTAGATTTAGTTAACAGAAGCACACAACTTGAAGATTTGTTGACCCTGTCCCTGAAGTATTTATACTGTATAATTTCATCATTTTGACTTTGCGAAACTTCAGTCTGCTACATCAAAAAATGGGTGTGAGTGTTTTTTGTTGACTTACAAAACTGAGCTGGAAGTTTCGCTTTCACAATTTATCCAGCACCTGTACAGTATGTAAAATGCTGCAGCACAGAGCAGGTGAACTTACAGCATCAACATCCAAGATCATCACAATGAAGCTGCTTGTTTCTTTGACTCTCACCTGGATGCTGCTCTGTGCAGGTAACTCGACTTATTCTGACTATACACGTTCTACAGGTCTTACACAGACTGATTTAAAACCCTTAGGAAGTTTAAACTGAATAGTTCTTTAGAAAAATAACAGAATATTTATTTTACTACAGCAAATTATTATTTGTTAAAGTACAATACAAGACTTATTAGATTGTATCTATGGTCTATAACCATTTTACCTGATGTGTCAAATCTTCTTTAAAAGCAGGAAGAATTTTAAATAATCTAACACCTCAGACGTTTGAGTTCAATTCAAATTTTGACATAATCAGAATCATTAACTACTTTGTTCACCAAACAACAACAGCAGCACCAACAACAACAGCAGCACCAAGAACAACAACAACAACTGTACCATCAACAACTGCTCCCCCAACACCAACAGCAATAAACTACCACCCCAACAACTGTTTCTGCTCCAACTACAACAAGTGCTGCTCCAACAATTGTTGCTTCAACAAACCAGCTGCTCTGACAACAACAATAAAAATGAAGATCAATACTTCCACTCTAAATAGTTTGTGTTAACACACATAGTCAGGAAAATCAGCATCCTTCCATCTTCTGTCATGATCTTGTAGAACTGTTATTCCTTTGCTTCTACTACATGTTTGAATAAAACGTCCTGTCTTCTTGGGGTAAATGATGATGTTCCTCTGTGAGTTTCTGCTGCTCAGAGACACATCAGCTCATGGTTTGTCTTGTAATCTCATTACTTCACCGTGCACCTATTGCTAAAGCATAAACATTAGATTAAAGCATTAATGTGATATTATTAGATATAGTCGAGTACAGTATTGCATTATTACAATTGCTGATGCATCGTAATGTTACAACTGTTGGAATCACACTATAACTTTCCAGGCAGAAACAGCAGTAATTCTGTAGTGTGAACACTGTTAGTTGGTTTTGCACTTACACTTGCACTTAAGTGAAAAATGCAACATCATCACTTGTAGCGTCCAGTCAGAAATTTGCAGCCTTACTGATGGTCTGATATTACTTTACTTTCTTTATCCTTTTCCTCAAACCAATGTAAGAGCTATACAAAGTAAACATAGACAAAACAATAAATTCAAACCATATTAGACCGTTAATACGTCGTATAGCAGTTTTACTTTAAGCTAACATTAAGACAATTTAGCAGCTTAATCAACACAAAATTCAAATGTCTTGCAAATTTATATAAATCATTAAACCAACCTTGTTACCACTTTCAACTGGAGCTAAACACAAAAAGACACTGTCCGTATCCGTCTTCTTAATGTCTTTAGTCTTGTTTTATTTCTCTGTCTGTTACCATTAACCGTCTTCTACCGTTGTTTAACATAAAACACGAATGATTTTTACTAATAAAACAGACCTTTGTAATATAGTCAGCAACAAGAATAATTTACTGTACCATGTTTAAGCAGACCCTAATAACAGAACTAGCTTATGAACTGAACGTTCCTCCACGGATACTTTGCTGGGTTGTAGCCCTTTTTTAGTCAGATTTTTATTTCCTAGAACAATCTTGACTCTCCTGACTAGTCCATCTTTATCTGTTACAGTCTCTGTAACTCTTCCTAGTCTCCACTCCGGTCTTGGTGAGACTTCATCTGTGTCTATTACTACATCACCTACTTGAATGTTTTTCTTAGGTGTGTGCCATCGCTGTCTGACAGTAATGCTGTGGAGGTACTCCTTCCTCCAGCGATTCCAAAAGTGCTCTGTCAGGTATAGCACTTCTCGCCATCTTTTTTGTCCATACAGATCCTCTTTAACAAAGCTGCCTGGAGGAGGTAGTGCTGGTGTGGATTTTATAGTAATGAGGGGATTAAGAGTGAGCAGTTCCAGGCTGTTTGGATCAGATTGTCTACAGGAAGTGGGCGACTGTTGACTATTGCCATCGCTTCATACAGTACGGTCCGTAGGAAGGTATCGTTAAGTTTACCTGAGGAGAGTGAGAGAGTGAAGCTGAGGATATTTCTTACAGTTTTAATCTGTCACTCCCAAACTCCACCTGCATGACTTGCATGGGCTGCATTCATTACAAAGTCACATTGCTTTGAAGCCAGGAAGGTTGTCAGTCTCTTTGCATCAACTTCACGTAAAGCTTTGCTGAGTTCATTTTTGGCACCAACAAAATTAGTCCCTTGGTCAGACTTAATTTGTCTCACTGAGGCCCAAAACAGTCCATGCCACAGTATGTGAAAGGCGGAGATGGTTCCATTCGTTCTATAGGTAGATCACACATTCTTTGTCCTTCCACAGGTCTCCTTAATCTCTCGCAAATCACACACTGGTGAATGTAAGATGTGACAGGTCTATTCATACCTTGGATCCAATAGCCATTAGATCTTATTTCATTGAGGGTGAAGCCCTTTCCCTGACGTCCAACCCTTTTATGGTAGTATGCAATTATCAGCTTTGTAATGTGATGTTCTCTGGGAATTACTGTTGGGTGCTTGAGAGAACTTGGAAGTGTTGAAGAACATAGTCTTCTTCCCACCTTGAGAACGCCATCTTTGTCAAGAAAGACATCAAGCCGATGCAGCCTATTGTTGCTTGGCAGCTGATTTACCTTACTTATTGTTCTCATTTCTTCCTCGCATGTCTTCTTCTTCAAGTCTTTGATTATGATGCTCTTGGCATCTTGTCGTTCCGCTACCGTTGAGTGTATATCTGATTTGTTTTTCAAGATTTGCCTTCTAAGGTGTGCAATAGCACTAATAGCCTTGGGCCAGGTTGAAAATTTCAACAGTTGGTCTACAAGACTCACTAGTTCAGTGATTTTAGTTTGTAGTGTCTGTACCTTTCTTACTTCTGGGTCTCCAATAGGTAGCTCCACAATCTCGTTACTTGACGGCTGAATTTCCTTTTTCCACAGGAATTTTGGACCCATGAACCAGTTAGATGAAAGTAGCTCATCCACTGTTTTTCCTCTGGATGCGTTGTCAGCAGGGTTCATTTGTTCTTGGACAATTCTTTTCCCACATAGCACATAGGGGGCGACAAATCCAAGGGGATCATATATAGATGCATGATGCGTGTCGGATGTTCTTTCAGAGCACTGCTGAATGTAAAAAGGTCATTTTAAACATTCCAGTGAATCCCTAATGCTCTCTCTATTTGCATGCCATCAAAGGCAAGGTCCTTTGTCGCAATGTCTGTTGCGTGTTCTGATGTGGCTAGACTTTGCAGAACAGCACTGTTGTTTGACACAAACTTGTGTAGTTGTAGACCACCCTTGGCACATATTTCACTTGCCTCCTTCAGTTCTATGGCCTTGTCAACACTCTCGGTACTTGTAACCCCATCATCTACATAAAAGTCTCTGGCAATGAACTTGGCTCCTGATGGACATAAGAGACTGTTTTCTTTGGCTATGGGTTTTAGCCCATAGTTTGCGCATCCAGGGGAGGATACTGCTCCAAAGAGGTGTACTTTCATCCTATACTCTTGTGGTTCTACATTTAAGTCTCTTTTCCACCATAAGAAATGGAGGTAGTTGCGATCATTGTCCTGGACATGAAACTGATGGCACATTTTTTCAATATCACGTCAGGGCAATGGGTGTTGTCGGAATCGTATGAGTAATCCTGTTAGGTTGTTTATCATGTCTGGCCCTGACAAAAGATGCTCATTGATGCTGGTGCCTTTATGCTTAGCAGAGCAATCAAACACGACTCTGAGCTTTTCAGGTTTTTTAGGATGATAGATGCCATGATGTGGAATATACCATTTTTCACCAGGCAGTCCGTCGTCCAGGGCTTCTTCTGCATTGCCTCTTTGTATAATATCGCCCATATACCTTATGTAATCTTCCTTTAAACTGTTCATCTCCAAAGAATTTTCTCTTGAGATGGTTGAGTTGAACTTCTGCAATGTCTTTGTTGTCAGGCATATATGGCCTTTCGTTAAAGGGCAAAGGCATTTAATAATGTCCTTCCTTGTTTTTCCTTATTCCTTCCTTCAGTTTGCTGAGGAAGACAAGATGTTCTTGACACAAGGTTTTTTCATTTCCACAGGCATCCTTGAAGTCGCTCTCTAAAGCACGGATTGCATCAATGTGTGTTAGTGGGGGAAACTCTTTGACAGAAACCCTGTGGCAAAGACTGCTCTTCACCTCTGTGTCATGGCAAGATGGTGCTCTGCCAACAATGCTCCAACCTAAGTCTGTTTGTACAGCATAGGGCTCATCGTCTATTCCCATTATCACTTGTTTAGGTGCCAAGGCTCGGGAACAGCTGTAGCCTATGAGGAGACCTACTTCACAACTGAGGAGTGGGGGGGAATTTCATCACTGATTGATGATAGATGTCTCCAGCATTTGGCTGTTTCACATGTGGGTATGTGGTTATGATTTGCAGGTACACAGTCCTTTGTGTAAGCGGGAGGAAAGGGAATGTGTATGGCTGAGCTGTAACCCCTAACACGAAGACCAGACACCTTCTCACTGCTTACAACTTTATTTTTTCCCATCATGGTGGTCAGTTTTAAATTCACTGAACAAGCATCTGCTTTCAGATTACGGCTTTCAGACTACGGCAGGGTCACTTTGAGTGTCTAACAATGCATACACCAGTTTTTCTTTATATGGATCAGCCACAGATGACACCCACATTAGAACAATCATAGACGTACTAGTAGACGGTCCTTCTCTGGCAACATTTAGTGATACAGCGGCTGTTGTCTCGGATGTATCATTCGGAATTGCATTTTCAGTAATAACCGGTTGTCCTCTCCTCACCCCACTGACATAATTATAGTCGTGAAGACATGTGGGGTTCCTTCGCATGCAGACATCACAGATGAGGCGGCGTCTACATTCCTTTACACCATGACCTGATTTCAAACAGCCATAACACAATCTGTTGTCTTTAACATACATCTTACGCTCTGTCAGAGACCTTTTCAAGAGTTTCGGGCACTTGTGTAGTTGGTGAGTATCCTGACACAACATGCATAATGATCTTATATTTGTATTTGTTGAGATTTGCTTGTCACGATCCACAGCTGATCGGATCCTGAAAACACTTGCCTTGTTTCTTTTGATTTCCCCTTTCACTGCGAGCCTCAGATGAACCTAGAGCACAGATGGAGGTGACTGGGTTGCAAGCAATCTCTGCTTCTGGTGACACAAATGCAGAAAATGCACTAAAACTGGGAAACTCTTTGCCTTCCATAAGGGCCTTTGTTAAAAGTGTGCAAAGTTTCTAAGACCTTCAGCATCTTTTGACTGTATATTTTGCCAGCATGCAAGCTTCTCTCTAAATGCTCTTTGAATAACAAATGTCTGGCCATATCATTGGTCAAGTTTTTTCCAGGCATCTTGTTACACCTCTTCATCATTTCTGTAGAAGGTCCCTTCAAAGCATTTACGAGCTGGGCCACTAACACATGTTTTGAGGTAATACAACTTATCAGCAGGGGAAATGCCTTTCCGATCTATAAGTGACATGAAACCAGCTTTCCATTCAATGAAGTTTATTGGCTCACCAGGGAACACTGCCAGCTCAGGCATAGGAAGTCTGTTCATTGAAATACTGTCCTGAACACCTTGTGCAAGTAGAGTAACTTCAGGAGGTGCTGAAAATGGATGGATGTAATGCAGGACGTTGTGATACAGGATTTGAGCTCACCTGCTCAGTCTCAACTGGCTGAATGTCAGTCATCTGAGTAATTTCTCTGTCATATGCTTCCAACCTGGCAAACTGCCTTAACATCCTTTCCAGTCTGCAGATGTTCCAATTCAGACAGTTGAATTTCCAATTCTTTCTTGTGCTGTTCCTCAAGGATTCTGCCTACTTTGCAGGTAGCTCTGCTGCTGCATCTGCTCGCTTTGCTGCAACGTAGGAAGATGAGGAGCTATGGGTGATGTTTGACTGTGCAGCAGTAGAACCATAAATGGAAAGGACATAGTCTTGATTGAGCAGCTCATGGAGGCGACATCTTTCCCTTTCTGCATCAAAGTCACCATCAATGCCAGTTAGTCTTTCATATAGGATTTTAATTATGTCCCTGGTCACTGCCTCACATGCATCTACTTTTCATCTTAAATCGATTGTTGGTGTTATATAATCTCTCATTTCAGTGTAGAGTTTCATGATGTCATCCTTCTCTTTCTCTAAAATGTCTGCAATTGTTGCCATGTGCGTTTCAGTGATGTCTGACTTTATTTCTTCTGTTGCCTTACGAACCTGAACTTTCCAATGTTCATACAAGCCAATTAGCTTCTTTTCCTTTTCGGTCGTTTCTTCCCTTTGGTAAGCGGCTAAGCTTTCAGTTGGTGCTCTGGTACGTTCTGAGCGGCGAAGAACCTCTGTAGTGTCTTTAATTTGGTGCTGTAGATCAGCGAGCATTTTTTCTTTACACCATAATGTCTAATTGATATCTTGTCTTGTATTATCAGTTGCATTTTCAAGCAAACCTTTGTAAATCTCCCTTTGCAGATCTACCGTCTGTTGTAAGTGAGGACTTATAACCATGATGAGAGGCGGAGCAGCTGAGGTGCGAGCTCTTGCTGTAGCGTCCAGTCCGAAATTTGCAGCCTTACTGATGGTCTGATAATACTTTATTTTCTTTTTCCTTTTCCTCAAACCAATGTAAGAGTTATACAAAGTAAACATAGACAAAACAATACATTCAAACTATATTAGACCGTTAATACGTCGTATAGCAGTTTTACTTTAAGCTAACATTAAGACAATTTAGCAGCTTAATCAACACAAAATTCAAATGTCTTGCAAATTTATATAAATCATTAAACCAACCTTGTTACCACTTTCAACTGGAGCTAAACACAAAAAGACACTGTCCGTATCCGTCTTCTTAATGTCTTTAGTCTCGTTTTATTTCTCCGTCTGTTACCTTTTACCGTCTTCTACCGTTGTTAAGCTAAGCTTCGTTCCTTCTTATGTGTTAGCAGTCCTTTCAAAATAAAACACATCCGTCTTACAGGAAGTTACATAAATAAAAGCCACAAAACAAATAAAGGTTTGAACTAGGCACATTAGCAGGAGAAAACATTGTAAGGACGTTACATCACTTCTTCTTCTGCTTGCATGTGTGTATTTGCTGCTTTGGTTATTTTTAAGTATATTTCAATGGTCACGGGTGTAAATTGTTGGTTTAAAAACAGAATAAATCTGAATATGTCGCTTTACACACATGGACGTGGTGACTGTAGTTTCTCTGCTGCTTTACATAGTAAACAGTTAAAAATCCAAATGAATCAGCATGTTACTAACTACAGAAGGAACCTTTGGCCTGGAGACATTGTGGTAGTAATAGTAGCAATAGTATAATATGGAATGTTCACAGTGGGATTTTGGTATTTGGTAGTAAACAGTTTGTTCCCAAAGCAAACCACAGGTTTCTACTTAGACCGAGGTAACGAATTTCATCCAGCTGTTCACTACCTTCATCCTCATGTCTTCACCAGCACCTGCATAGCTGTGAAACTACAATCATGAGACACACTGGTTAACAGTAGATTCTTTCTTATAGTAACAGTTGTCATGGTTGCTGGAATATTTTTAAGCTCCAAGTGTACTTTTACCTCCACACAAAGGCGGATCTGCTGATTGTCACTCTCTGCTTAACCCGCTCCATAAAAAGAAAAAGAAACTGCGTGTATTTCACTTTTAGCTCAAACTGTTGTGTTGCATGACACAGATGCATTGTGGGTCAGGCTTAGGCTTGTTTCAGCCTCGTGGTGTGAGCTGTACCAAGCCAACCTGGAGCAGGACACAAGGTGATGCTCCTTCCTTTATTTGAAAGGCAGATCTACATATATATGTGTATATATATATCTATATCTATATAGATATAGATATAGATATTTTTGTCCATTACTACATACTCAGTAACTGGTAATGAAAAACATTGACTTTTTAGCAAAATTTAGAAATTTACTAAGAATCAACGTAGGGTTTTACATATAAAATATTGCCTTAGTTGTTTGGTGCACAGCTTATTTGATTATAGGAAATGAGGGAGGAAAAGTGCAAAAAGTAAACATATAGAATGACGTTAATTCTAGCATTTGCAATGTTAAAACAGCAGCATCAGTTGTATTTATTTATGTATTTATTCAGGCAGTTTCTGTGGGACAAGAGTTGGTGCCAGTGGTGGGACCTGGGCCTCAGCAGGAGTCCAACATCAGTCAGGAACACTCTGACCAGAGGGGTGGAAGGAGTCAGACGTAGTCTTCCCCACATTCTTCAGGATACTCGATGTGATGAGACACTGCAGCCCAGTGTACCGTACAGACATGGAGCAAGTCAGGATGGACTTGTAACAAACCCCTATGGCAGTAATTACAGCGTGAAGACTCTTTTGGTAATTCTCTATGTGTGGCAGTTGAAATGGCCACTAGCACCGGCTGCTTGTGTTTGCATACAGGCAGAGATTATACAGTTGTTCCTGTCATTTTATTCAGGTGAACCTGTTTTAACACTTTAACCTCTGCTGGGTGTTTTCTATAAACATCCTCATTCTCAGCTTCAACGTTTCTTAGAACTGATCAGACAGACTGGTGAACTGGTGTACTAATACTCTGTGTGAATGTATTTAGAGGGGCTCCATGTTAGCAGGGAAGGCAAGCAACTGCTTGGGTCCCAGACCAGTAGGGGGCCCCCAAGAGCTGACCAAAGTTCAACTCTGTACAGCACTGGCTGTGTGCAAAGCTTGCAAAGACACTAGCAGTCTCAGACCTCGCTAAGAGGACCCCGAATCAAACTCTGCTGCAAGTAGCACATGATTCAGTGTAAACAAACAGGTCTAATGAAACAAGGAAGACCAGCTGAGTAAAAGGAAGACGAGTTATAAATCTGGCAAGATAGTGGTAAGTGGAGCAATGGAGGTCAAAGATCAACGGCTTTCAGCTTTTCCCTTCAGGGGTCAGCACAGCTAGTTTGGGTAGTACATGTACATAAATGCCATTAAACTTCTCTTTGAATTCCCCATATCAAAATATCTCTACTTGTAGCTGAAAAATTCCTCCAGATGACATCACTTAATAAAACATTCAGTTCACATTATATCATCTGGTTCTCACACTATGGAGTTTGTAATCACCTGCTTTTCCTGCTTGACCCAGATGACATCATTTCAACTCCTAATTATAAAAAGATGTCCTCCAGGTGATGTCATTTAGATGAGTTTTTCAGCTACAAACAGAAATATTTTATTATAAGTAAGTCAGAGTAAAGTTTACATTTACATTCTAAACTAAAGAATAGAAAGCTGAAAATTGGGGAAGTTGCTCTTTACGTTTTGATGAGTAGTCACTTCCTATATTGCCATAGAGCAGGACACATTAAAAGGCCTCTCTGTTCTCTCAACTGAGCCAGCTGGACCTCAGGTAGCTAACAGTGTATCTACGATGTAAAACTGCTAAAAGCAGAAATTCCTTGTAAAGAGTCAGTGTTTGGTTTATAGGAATGTGTCCGTGCAACATGAAAACGGGCTCCACTCCACATGTAGACATGAAAGGCTGATTCTAAGCTGAAGAAAACTTGTTTTAAATTTCAGAAAAGAGAAGGTGAAAAAGAAAACTTTGGTCCCTTTGTGCTAATACCTGCCTCGAAAGCTGACACGGTGCATCACTTTAACTGAAGTAGTAAACGTCCTATACCTTCTCTCATCGCTCTTGTCATCCGTCAGCTTGAAACCACAGCTGTGGGTCACTGTCAGAAGAAAATCTTACTTGGAGACGACAGAGTCACCAGAGTCTCGTTTTAAAGTTTTACTCGCAGCAAACAGAAACAGATATCAGCAGGTCATACAAAGGACAATGCTGCTTCAGCCTTGTGTCTTTTTCTCACTGAAAACAGTTGAGATGGTTGCTAACCGCTGTGGAGGACGCGTCCTTCCTTCATGTCCTGATAAAAAGTGTGTGACCTTCAATAAAATACAGTTTAAAATGGTATTTTGCTAACATTCAGCTCTGATCCTGATCTGCTTTACAGGTTTCCACACATCTCCTGTTCAAATATTATCATCTGAGTAATCAAACCACTAGACAAACTGAGTGTTGACCTCTGACCTTTAGTGACCCGTGTCCTCCGGGTCCAGGTGTGTCTGGACTGACACAATCACTGACACTCCAACAATAAGACACAGATTTTAACTCTGTCCTCCAGCCTCTGTGAATGTCAGTTCAGACCTCAGTCAAAGTATAAAAAATGCTTTGCGTCATGTTGGAAACGCGAGCCGACACGAGAAGTGAGTGCAGATTCAAATGGCTGCATACTGGTGAAGCGTGGCTGAAACACTGTCACACTGCAGCAGAACAAGCTGAGCAGCAGCTCTGGACTTGAGTGCTTTCAGTCATGTGATAGATTCTACTTTATCTTCTTTCAGTATAAAAAAGCAAACATTCAAAAACATTTCATGCTGTACCCGAGTTTTCAGCCAGTGCTGGTTTGACTCCTGGTTCCACATGGAAACGTGTTGAAGTGTTTTTGGGCAAAACACTAAACCCAGGTTTCTCCTGACAGGCCTGTACCATGTGTATAACGGTCTGGAAACGGTTTAAAGTTTACCTGTTAGCGGCACAGTATAACCAAGTCCAACAGGTCAAGCAGAAGAACCAAACCCAGGAACCCAGGTGGGTACAGACAGAGAGAGAGCTTTGACAACTACAACACCATAATGTGACATAAAGTGAGTGCAATAAATATTGTTAAAGGTCTTAACAGTGTTAAAACAAATATGAAGCTGTTGTCAATCACACTCACATACGTAGATGTAATAACTGTCAAAGATCATCAGTGTTTGACAGTATCAGTAGTAAGATCACACAACCAAGAGCTGTAGATGCTGAGAAATGATATATTTTGACATAGTGTTATTTAAAAAAAAGCTTTTCTCTTACACCCATTTCCCCTCAGTGTGAAGCTAAATTTAATTCTGACTCCTCCCATCTGATGACAACTACAACTAAACACAGTCCAACCTCTAGATTAGTTTGGATCTGGTTTTCAAACTGTCACTGTCCATCTCATCTTTGGAGAGTCCTGCAGATTTCAGAAGAGAATAGTCCAAATCCTGTAGAGGACAAAACCTTAGTGAAGTGTGAAAGAGGAAGAGCCAGTCAGACCCAGGATCAGTGCTGACGGGTTTCACTTCAGTCCAGACAACATGACGATTCAATCTACTTTTAAATTTCTGGGTGAGTCAAAGCCATCGATCATCCATAATGAATCTGTGTTGTTCAGGTGTCAGGTGTGTAAAGAGAACAGCTCTGTATCTGACAGCTTTAGTACCTAATGAACTAATACATGCTGATGGATGAAGCAGCAGTCAGTAGGATTTCCTGATCCAGACTGTTCTTGATCTGATACTTAAATTATTGATAGGAATTAAAGAATGTGATCCTGTCTCTGCTATAGCTAATGACACATTTGTCATTTGAAGCACTACATTCAGCATCACTCTGGTTATGTTCTTCCTCGTGTGGTCACTGCTGTTCCATCTCACCTGCACATCTTGCTGATACAAAGATACAGAGTGACACAGTGAACCATCCACTGGAGCCTATTTGTTAAGTTACGCTGAGTCAGCTACTGACAGTGTAGCTTTGGATTATTGGAAGTGCTGACGATGGTCATTAACGACATGCTCTGTTCTGCATCTTCTAATAACGAGATCTTTAGCTCATATTAATGACTTATTATCTCATTATTACGAGATGAGGCCTCCAGAAAGTTTTCTTCTTTGGTAAATGCAATGCGCTGCCTTTTTATAGTATCACTGATCTACGATCTTAGTTTTGATTCATTACTGCAAATGCTTCTTTGAACATTTGCTGTTTTCAACACACATGTGAAATGAGTTGATCATTATTTTCTCCTTTTGAAAAGTTCTATGTATCTGGTCTGTAGCCTTTACATTTAAAATCAGGTTTTCTCCTTCAGTCTGTATGTGAATTTAACTTCTTCTATCTATATCACAGGCGTAACAGTTCTGGCTTTTGTGGTTGTCCTGGTTCTGTTTCTGGTTGGACTTGTGCAGCTGTTGAGGAATAGAACAGGTATGAAAAGTGAACTGCTCAGTGAGTCTTGTCCAGTCCTCACGTCTGTACTGGAACTACAACTTTGACCGAGTCTGTTGGAAGATAAAGTCTGCAATGACATTTTAATATCAACCATTTTTTTCAGGTTCATGTTGGACATCAACCCACTGCCTCTACTGTAAGTCATGTTCTTGTTACTTTACATTTCTTACTTATTTTCTCTGATCATTTTCTGACAAGACAGAAAGTTTGTAGTTTTCACATTATTTTTTTTCTCTTTACACTGTTGGAGATGTACAAAAAGGTGTTGCAGTGAGTCTTCAGGACTCAGGCCCAGATGCAGTAGCATCCATAGCTGCTGTGTGCCTGATACCCACTGAGCTGTAAAGCACTTCATATTGCAGTAGTCTGAACAAAAAGTGCTATATAAATACAGTTTGAATCATTGGTTGGTTGATGTTTCTGAAAGTAGTGTCACATAAATCCACTACTTAAATTAGATAAAAAGCATAGTGATGAAATTTTTTAGGAAATAACTGGCAAAGACCTGCAGTTTACCTGCACCAAGCAGGGACATCGTAGGACAACTTAGTTTTATCTTTATCCCAATTCCTCTGTCTTTTCACTTCCTAATACTAATTCTATTTTCCTCCTCACAGATAGCCCCTCCCCCACATGTGCACTGTCCCCTAAACCACTTCCACCTCGACCTCTTTTTTCTCCTGCTTTATGTCAGTCAGCAGTCAACCTTGCTGATTTCATCCTGCTAACTTATTCAAACTGTGCATCACTCTCACTTTACGTTTGTTTACAAATCTCAAAGTGCTACACAAGCAGATTATGAGCAAGAATAAAACATAAAAACATGTAAAGCATAGAAACATAAAAAACATAAAATAATATATAAAAAAGATAATGATCACTTTAAAATGCTTCACTGAACAAAAAAGTCTTTAACTGTTTTTTGAAACAGTCCACAGTCTGTGGTGCCCTCAGGTTCAGGTAGAGTGTTCCAGAGCCGTGAAGCAGCTGCTGAGAAGGCTCGATCCCCCATTGAGTGGAGTCTGTTGTGGAGGGGTAGAGGTGATAAGTGTTGGTAGAACGAAGGTGTCTTGTTGTAGATTGCAATGTGAGGAGTTCTTTAAGATACTGTGGGGCATTTCCATGGATGCTCTGGTGGGTAAGTAGACAGAGTTTGAATTCAATGCAAAGGTGGATGGGGAGTTAGTGAAGTGTCTGGAGAACAGCAGTGATGTGCTCATATTTCGCACCGTCATAAGGATCCTGGTAGCATTGTTTTGAACATATTGGAGCTTTTGAAGGCTCCTGCCAGAGATCCCAATGAGAAGTGCATTGCAGTAGTCCAGCCTGGAGGAGACAAAGGCCTAGACCAGCCTTTCAGCGTCACAGAGGGACAGAGAGGGGCGGAGTTTGGCTATGTTTCTGAGATGAAAAAATGCAATTTTGCAGAGGTGTTGGACATGTGTTTCAAATGACAGGTGAGGGTCAAACTTGACCCCCCAGGTTGTTAACAGAGTTGAAGAGGGTAATGGTGCGACCACAAAAAGAGATACAGTTAATGGGGGAGGAATGAAGCTGGTGGGTGGTACCAACTAGAAGGGCTTTGGTTTTTATGCTGTTCAGCTGAAGGAAGTTCTCTGTCATCCACGCCTTGATGTCCTCCAGGCAACAGGTGAGAGTTGATGGAAGTGTCGGTGGGGTCGGGCTCAGTCTCACGTACAGCTGAGTATCATCAGCATAGCAGTGGAAGGAGATTCCATGCTTGCCAATGACGTGGCCCAGTGGGAGCATATAGACGTTGAAAAGGGTCGGTCGAACCAACCCCTGTGGCTCCCCACAGGTGACTGAGATTTGGCATCCCCTATGGCCACATACTCATACTCTATTTGTGAGATAGGAACCAAACCACCCCAAAGCAGTGCCAGAAAATCCAACAATATGCTGCAGACGATGAAGGAGAATTTTGTGGTCAACTGTATCAAAAGCGGCAGTGAGATCCAGAAGAATGAGGAGAGATGGGAAGCTCTGGTCAGCAGCCATTAGGGGGTCGTTGGTGACCCTGACCAGGGCTGTCTCTGTGCTGTGGGAGGGGCGGAAGCCAGATTGAAATTTTTCAAACAGATTGTGTCTTTTGAGGTGATACTGGAGCTGGACTGAGACAGCTTTTTCTAAGACCTTTGATAGGAATGGAACATTGGACGACAGTTTGCCATAACTTCAGGTTATGGACAGTTAAGTTGGTTGAAACAAAGAGACGCTCAAGGTAGCAGGGGCCTCAAGGATATTCTGGAGGCTGTTGTTATAGTAGCCCACCAGTTCAGACACTGAGGGAAATTTTAGGACAATGGAGAGATTTTTGTGTCAGCATTTAAATCAGAGACATTTAGGTTTTTCACATTGTGGGTTGGAAAATGATGTATATGAAGGGAAGTCCATTGAAATGATTTTGTGGTCCGAGACACCCAGGTCGTATACTTGGCGGTTAGAAATGGGGTCATTACTTAGTCAGTAATGACTAAGTCGAGGTTGTGGCCCTATGAGTGGGGACCTCAACTTTCTGCTTCAGGTTTAAGCAGTCCAGCAGTTCTAAGAACTCAGCAGCAGAATGGTTAGAAGGTGCGTCCACATGGATGTTCAGGTCTCCGAGTATCAACACGTTGGGTGATGATGTGCAGAAAGTTGAAAGGAGTTCACACATTTCTCTGATGAAACCTGGGTGTTGCTTTGGTGGCTGGTAAATAATAAGTATGAAACTAGAGAGTGGATGTTTACACAGAGGAGGGAGGCATGACAGTTTCAAATCTTTATGGTGGATTATGATTAGACCCCCAATGCGACCAGTGGTGGGGGCTTTTTTAAGGTAGGTATATCCAGGGGGCAGGACTCTTTCATTCCTGAAGGTGTCACCATTCGGAATCATTAACCACTTTGTTCCCCAAACAACAACAGCAGCACCACCAACAACAACAACCTTTGTCTGCAACACAAGCCCTTCCTCAACTACAACTGCTGGTTCCTCAACAAATTAATGATGCAACAACTGCTGCTGCTGCTGCTCCAACAACTGCTGCTCTTAGGTGTTAAAATTTCCTAGTTTTAATATTTTAAATCAAGATCAGCTAAAACCACACTGTGGTGATAATTAAGAAGTGATTAGATTTTTTAATGATTAAGTAATCAAACATTTTCTCATATCTTAAAAGTGCTATAACTGTCTTATCTTATTGAATAAACAAGTGGTGGTGCATTGTTCTGACTTTCATCTAAGCCAACTTCCGCTCAATATATTGACATTTTCCAGTGTTTTATTCATGGTGGTTGTTAAATGTGTTGGTTTGATGGTGTCCTCAGCTCCAGAATTGTTGATTATAAATCCACGTTGAACTCAGAAGTAAGAGTTGTTTCTACCTTATTGCTTTCAAAATGCTTAATTGTTTAACATTTTGGTAAAAGAAGCAGTACGGTGCCAATCAGAGTCCCTGAATGTTATTTTAGCATCTGTTTTCATTTTGAAATGCTGTCCTTCAAAACCCTTCCTTTGCACTCAAAAGGCCCCTGATCAGACTCAGGTTGGTGGTAGTGGGGTTGTATGAGATACTTCTCCATTGTAGGCATATTACTTATAGTAGTATTGCTCATACGCTTTGCTTTCTTTTATGGTTGATTTTAAATATTAATAATATTGGCACATTGTTTTTGTTTGTATGACGGTTGTCTGTCCAGTACTAAGACGTGCTACACTCAGATCATTACTTTCCACACAGAACATATAGAATTAAAAGAGGTTCTTTGACTGCACCTTTTCACAGTAAGCGCAGTTTTAAGGACGTGAAAAACATGCTCATTGTAGCATAAAGCAAAACATTTTGTCGGCTTCATACCTTCAACAATTAACTGTCGAAAAGTACAGAAAGTATTTTCATCAGGAGAACTTAATTATTGACCCTGGAACTCATTGTAATTATGGTTGCAGTAAGTCGTAAATATTAGTTATTGAAGTATTGAAGACAAGCTCTGTAAAGCTTTGCTTTCATTTCGACATTAACAAACTGTTCTTCTGGGAATCTTACAACAGGTTGAACAAAACAATGAATTACTGATTCGTGATTATACTCAGAGTGTCCTTTGTTTGACAGTGACAGTTGTCCTGATGGACCAAAGCATGAAATACCCAGACTGGTTCCGCTTTCTTGATCATCTTGTAACATCAGTACAGCTAAACAGAACTATTGCGTGTTCACAAAGAACAATGGTAGGAGGGGATTTGAAATAAACCAAAACTGAAGAACAAGTTTCAAATAAACTCCAGTTAAGAACTGGTGCCACAGCACTGAAAAAGAATTCCTGAATAGCAGCAGCTCTGTGTTGTTTGTGATCTAGTCAGGTGTCATTTCTTATTCCACTTGTGTTTGTCCACTGTTTGAAAAAGCATCAGCTAAATATCCTTGACTTGTTTTGAAAGGGACATGTTGCCCTGGCAACTATACTGGGTTCCACGTTACACTGACCACACGTCTGAAGTAAAAGAGATCTCACTCTTTGTCTGTATCTGCAGAACTTTGCATGAACTTATTCACAGAACAATGACGACATGTTGGTTTTTAAGTCATTTTCTTCTTTGGTTTCATTTACTGAAAATGAAAACTAAAGGTGGTGAGTTCAGTTTCATTTCATTGAATCACAATAACCCTGCTACACAGCTTTTATAATGTATGTGCTCAAAACAATCATTGGATGTAATGATGAGATTCCAGTTTCACATCATTCCACATTAAAAGCAACAGGCACATAAAAAGTCAACTATGAATACGGGTGATGGTGCAACAGAGGTGCTCACAAATGTGTAAAATCACTTCAAGTGGTATCAAGGTGTTTGCAGAAGAGAACAAGTGCATTTACAATTATAGGCTACAAGCAAAATGAATAATTATAAGTATTTATAAGAAAGAACCAACAGCTGGAAAAATGAGTCATAGCAACAAACAAAAGGCTTTGTGTGTTGACGTCTTGCGTTTTTGAAAGAAAGCGTTTTCCACATTTTCGTGCTACAAAAACAGGAACACGCCCAGTCCTGGAGACTTCATGCATAATTTATGCATCACCTGAACAGTATATAAGCTGCAGCAATACAGAGCAGGTGAACAGAACCACAGCATCAACATCTCAGAAAACTACTCAGCATTTCTCACCTGTTCATCATGATGAAGCTGATTGTTTCTCTGGCTCCTTTAACTGTCACCAGAACTGATGACCCAGTAATAATCCTTAATTGAGGAATAGCCAATGTTTTATTTTTACAAAGCACAAAAGTTGTAATTTCTTATAAGCATATAACCAGATAAAATCTAGTATATGATTCCCTAGAAACAACAGCTGCTGGACAAGTCTACTGCAGTAACAACAGCCATTGTTTTCCAAGACCTTCATAAACTACAACCACGTCCCAGCAACAACAGCTGCTGCTGTTAGTAGTTAAAATAAGCAGCGACATGTTCTGACGGTGCCAAATCAAGATAAAATGGCTAAAACCACACTCAGCTGAAGATGCAGTAGAATTTAATGATCAAATTTAAAATAAAAGGAAAAAGAATGAATTTGTTTTTCTTCATGTATGTGTGGGTTCCTCAGAGTTCTCTGGTAAATGGTTGTATCTCTTTGTGTGACCGTGTGGTGGACTGTCCAGGGTTTACTCCAACTTCTGTCCAGTGGCAGCTGGGTGTCGGCTGCAGCTCCCCCATGACCCTTAACGGGATAAGTTCTAATAATGGACGCGTGAAGCTTCAAACTGAATGTAATTGGTTTTTCTGTGACCCAAATGGGTTTGAAGAAATAATGATCTTTATCACCTGTGGTACTTAAATGTGTTCTATACCTGAACACATGTAAAACACTGTCTGATGCTCTTTTCACCTCTAGAACATTCTTCACCAGGAGTCTGCAGATGATTTGAAGCAGAGTTTGTCATCGCAGAAGCTCAAATTTCTGTCAGTATGGAACAATTTTCTGTTCTTATAATAATTCAATATAAATGCAATATAGAATTTAGTTGTTTTCTTTCCTGGTGTCTTGAGGTGTTAGGTAGATATCCTCACTCTCCAGCTAAAATAAGACCTGATGATTAATTAAACATGATAGGAATTCATGAAGCAACACTCACACCACACAGACACACACACACACACACATACTCACACACACACACACACATGCATTCTCTTGACCTCATCTTTGAAGACATTCACATCAAAAAATGTTTAAAATCAGTGGTCTTCATCCCCAAATACACATCTGAGTGGCCACTTAATGTTGGTAGAGTTTGAAGGTTCCTGTCAAAAGTCAACACCTGCATTCTCACACTTCAAAGATGAGGTCAAGAGAATACATGTGTGTGTGAGTGTGTGTGTGTTCGGTGTGTGTGTGTGTGAGTGTGTGTGTGAGAGAGAGAGAGAGAGAGAGAGTGTGTGTGTGTGTGTGTGTGTTTGTGAGTGTGTGTGTGAGACAGGGGTGTATTATGTCTCATAGTTGCAAAGAAACAAACAGTATTTGATCTATCTGACTGTTTTTAGCTTCTATTTTGTCGCCGGGTCAAATTGACCCGAACAGTAGCTTTGTAATAGAAACATGTAGGAAGGTTACAAATATGTGAACTGAACCATTTTTATTTTATATGTTGATTACACTAATTAAACCAAGCAGGAAAAGTTTCAAAGTGAAAAAATACTTTTAAGTATTTTTTTTAGATTGTTAACTTTAAAACGGGTCAATTTGACCCTGAACAGAAGAAGTGTCTCATTTTAATTTATCAACATCACTCCATAAACAAAAAAAAATTCAAAATATAAAATAATTTTTTTAAAAATCAATTGCATATAAAACTATTGTAATTTATGTGTAGGTCTTTTCAGTTTACATTAAAAAAAGTTTTAACATGATCTTTTTGTAATAAACGAGTGACCTATGCTCATTGAACCATGATCTGTAAACAGTAAACAACATTATTGAACTAAATATTGATTTAAATGGTTAGTAATGGAGTTAATGATGAGATATAAACAATGTTCTTTGGGATTTTTTGGTTTCTGACACTTTTGTATAATTAAGTGTCCCCCGGGTCAATTTGACCCGAGGGACACATCAAGGCTGTTCCTCAGAAACAAAGTCAACAGGAGGGTTAAGTAATGGTTCAATTACAGCTACCTTATAGGCCTGTGGTACATAGCCTGTTTCTAAAGATAGATTGATGATATCTAATATGAACGTATCTATTAAGGGTAAAGCTTCCTTGAGCAGCTTAGTTGGAATAGGGTCTAGCAGACAGGTTGTTGGTTTAGATGAGGTAATAATTGAAGTTGAAATGAGATTCTTTCGTGTTGCCTGTTTTGAGCTGTGTTTGTGAATTGTACCATGGAGGTCGGCTCCTCTGATTCACTGCTTTCTTTGTCAGAGGAGCAACAGTATCTAGTATCATAAGCAGTGAGGCTGCAGAAGCATCAACTAGATAATCAACTTGTACGAGAGTAAAATTCTAACAGCAACAAACAAAACATTACAGTCTCCTCTGTCCTCTGACCTTCAGTGACCTGTGTCCTCCTGTTCCAGGTGTGTCTGTGCTGCTGCTGCTGTCTGGACTCACTGTTTCTGCAGGTGAGATGATAGATGATGGAGGTGAAAACATAAATGAAAATAAAGTCCTGAACATTTAACATTTACATTTGTCCATCAGTGCAGTGATGGAGGTGAAACCAAGGATGTAGAGACTCAGTAACTTTCCACCTGGTCCTAACAGTAACATGTCACAGAGCCAGTAAGGACTGATTTCATTCTCTGAGAGTCTGGATTAACACTGGACCCTGTCTCTGTTTGTGTCTCTGTTGTTTAGATCATCTTTTGATCCTGAAGTTCTCTGAGGATCCTGTGATGACAGGAAGTGATGTCACTCTTCAATGTAAAAAGACAATTGGTGACTTTGTCGAAGCTTATTTCTTCTTTAATGAAACCAAACTTGTATCTGACCCTAAGATCGTGTTCATCATCCACAAAGTCCAACGGTCTGATGAAGGTCTCTACTCATGCTCTACTGATGTCCATGGAAAATCTCCTCAGGTCCAGCTGAGGGTCAGAGGTCAGGACACTGACATCACTTCCTGTTTAAAGATATGAACTAACCTGCTGACCTGATGATAAACTGATCACTGAACCAGATTCTGCTCCTCTGTCTACAGATCCTCCTCCAACCTCTGATCCTCACACCACCACATCATCTACAAACTCTGCTGCTCCACCTCCTGGTTCAGTTGTTGTCCTTCCTCTCTCTGTGTCTGTCATCAGTCTCTTCCTCCATCTGGTGATCGTCTGTCTTTTTTACATCTAATCTGTTCTGTTCCTCTGATTCAGCAGTGAACACAGGAAACACAAGAAATAAAATAAATTTGGTCTCTTTCAAACATAAAATGTTAATATAACAAAATATTTTTATGTGTATCTTTCCAAATATTTGTAACGGTGTCGACACATGTACAGACATGCAGATTTTCAAAATAAAAGTTCCAGACAGATCTAAAGTCCTTGAAATTCAGATTGTTTGACTCATACATGATTTATTTATTTACTTATGTTTTTGAAGTGGCACTTGGCCTCTTCTGGTCAGGTGACACCATACTGCATTAATACATGAGCTGGTATCCAGAGAGTGAGCTGAATAAATGTAAAGCAGACCATGTCTTCACTCTGCTGACCTCAAAGGGGCAAAAATAGTCCACACCAGTACTTGTAAAGGAACCGATCCTCTGATATACGTCTTTGTATTTCTGAGCACACTCTTCTTATCTAAATCCTGTGAGAATGTACTTCCTACCTAGGTGTGCAGTTCATTCATCCATGTACAAGATAGCTGGGTGATCCTTAACCCTCTGTCTTCCAAATATGGATCTATCTTCATTCTTGTGAGCTTTTCCTTCTTGCAGAGCTTTAATTTCCTCAATAATTCTGCTTTTGACAAAGGCAAATTAACTCAGCTTTGAAATGTCTTCAGCTGTGAATCTCTGCCTGTGCCTGAGCACTTGTCCCTCAAGTGAAGAAGGGTTCAGCTGACATACTATCGCACTGTAAACCTCTGGCAGAAACTCCTTACTTTTCTGCCTCAAGCTTAGCGGTATCTCTTTGGGATGTAGGAGTCAAGTTGTTGGGGGTTCAGCTCTGACTCTTACAGCTTTGCACCTTAGTAATAACAATTGCGTTTACTTTACTATTACAATCTAACTTCCTGTGTAATTTGCTGCAGATGTTTCCAGACGTTTGAAGACATTGATTTCATTCAGAAAACATAAGGTTGGATTTAAGAACTAAAAAAAACAAAACAAGGTACTTCATGGTACTTTATGTAATCTAGTATTACTAAGTAAATACAAGTGTTGTAATGTTTCTTTTATCATTAACAGCGTCTCTCAACATGTACTTTTGTCTTCTCATAGCTGAAAAACACATTCTGTCTCCCAGGATTCAATGTGATCATTGGGATTTACCCTTCGATTGCAACACTACCGATGCTGTACCTTTATCACAGTTACATCAGAGGTGACATTTCCAGTTTCTCAACATTCCCGATGAAAATCAAAAAGCAGACAGTGAGGTTGTGATAAGTACAGCTTTACATTTATGCAATATGTCAAGTACTGGCTCTGTAAGACTTTGACTTCACCTACTTTACATACTTGAATAAAACATTCTCTCTTCTGGAATTAAATTTGATTGTTCTTCTGTGAATCACTGCTGGTGAAACAGGTTGAACAAAACAAGGAATCTTGATCTGGCAGTGCCACAGACATATTTGCTGTCACAGCACAGAGTGTGTTTCCATCCTTTGTCCTCTGTGCTCTTTACCATGAACAATGTGTTTTCCCTTCAGTGGTTCTGTGGTGTAAGAATAATAATAAAAAAAGACTAATCTTTAAGTTTATCTTCAAAGTTGCTATTTAGTGAAAATACATTTCCATCTCGGAGTTGAGATGTGAGATGTTTCCTAGGGGCGGCTAAATGTACGGCCTTTCCATGGGCTAGAGAGCCACCGTACAGCCAGGTCGTTGGGTCACTGAATGTGTTGCTGTTTTCCCTGCAAAGCACAGCAACATAATGTTTCTCCTTATGAGCTTACGTTAGCATCTCAACAAGACTGCTCAATGGTTTTTGGGTGGTCTACAGATATTACACTGACTAATCTAAAACTCCTATGAAATTTTCACCGGGACTACATTTGATAATCTCTTACTAAAAGAACAGCAAATTTTGTTTTAAAATATTTAAAAAACTGGTCTCTGTGGTCCACAGCCATTTAATTGTTAACAGCAGGAAGTTTTCAAATAGTCAAACACCACAGACATTTCAATTAAATGTTGACTTTTCACATTAAATTCACTAACCACTTTTGTCTCCTAAACAACTACTGTTCCAAAAGCAACAGCTGCCCCAACAGCAACCAGGGTCCCTACAACTGCTGAGAGAAAAACAACTGCTGTCCCTACAACTGCTGAGAGAAAACCAACCGCTGTCCACACAACCATCCATCTGTCATGATCTAATAGAAATACTACTCTTATGCTTCTACTGCAGTTTTTGCATGCTTGAATAAAACCTGTCCTCCTGAGGTAATAATGTTCTTCTGTGAGATCCTGCTTCTCATACACAAGCTTGTGATTCACATCAACATGTAACATCTAAACTTGTAGCTTCCCAAGCAACAGTAATTCTATAGTGAACACTGTAACTTTGTGTTGTAGTTAATACTTCACATTAGAAAATCACATAAAAAATGCAACAATGTCATCAATTCTCTGGTTTGTCTTTTTTGCACATTTGTGTTTGCTGCTTTTGCTCTTATCAAGACATTGTGATTGTCATGCTTTACAGACTAAACCAAAAATCTGCAAGTTATTCACCACAGAGGGAATCTATGACTGAAACCATGTTTTAAATGGGATTTTATAATTGTACAAAAACAACTGTAAGGATGAAGTGAAAAAAATTACTTCTTTTTCCTTATGGCAAGTTGGAGTACAGGGTGAAAGCTGCCACACCTACATAAGTTGTATACTTATGTATACGTTGTATACTTATGTAGGCCAGAGGAGCACATTGTGAGGCCCAGCATCTCTCAGTACATGTGTATCACATTTGTCCTGCCTCACTGTGGCTTCATGGTGTGCAGTACGCAGCACTAAAGAACTTGAGTACTAAAGAAATACTAGTATGTTCAGTAGGTCCTGATACTAGTAGCTGGAGTTTTTCAGACATGATGATGATGATGATGCTTTTTATCTGTGAACAAAAGAAACCAGCCCATAAAACACCAGCGCCACTAAAACTGATGACAACAGGCAGCCAAACTACAAATGAGAAGCACAAGTTGAACTTAGTTGCAGACTATCATCTGCTCTTATTTTTACTTATCCAACAAATGTGTTCTCTCATGGAGGATTCATTTTGACACTTCTTACTCTGCAAGTCCTGAGACGGGTTGAACTATAGAAAGAATCTCAATCTGTCAGTCTGACAAATCTCAGGGGTTAATGTATTAACTTTTCACCTTTGGGGAGTTTCGGTGTGAGCGTGACACTGACGGTGAAACAGCTCTAAATGAGTTTTGAATGTAATAACATTTTTTAAAAGATCCTTACGTTAGTCTTGTTTCGTGGAATGTCGAGGACATTGATGAGTTAAACACAGGCATCAACAATATGATGGTGGTTGAACACTGAAAACGGTAACGACAATCTGATACTCTGGTTTACTTTTGCATTTTTAGTCCTGACAAGCTGAAACACTGATCTCACTTCTGCAGTTTTTGGTGCTGCAGCACTAATCCACCACATGTAGTGTGTAGTCTCAGAGGCTGCTGGGACATGTGTCTGCAGGTGAAGCTACACACAAAATGAGGACACCAATTAGTGTTTGCCTTTTTTTTAGTAGTTTTCTTTCAACGATTTTTTCATTTAGACCTTTTTTTTTTCCAATGGAAAAATGAAACCGTAGGCACATTGTGAAAGTGACGAGTAAAATACTTTAACATGTCATTAGGCTTCAAGTGAACTTGTAACACGAAATTCAGAGTTATCTAGGCAGTAGAGGCCCAGACCACAATATTAGATACGGGTTGGTATGTGTGATTGATTGGTGACATCATCCCCTGTGAACAGAAAGTGAACTTAACACGTGAGTGATGACACATGATTTGGTGTAATGTAAGTCGGCTTTTTAGAGCCAGACGAGTTGTGCTGCCTTGTCTCCTCATTTCTGCTACAATCAGTATAGTGACTTTTATTCAGTGGAAACACACAGATGGACCATCAGCACAGCTGAACATAATTACTTAGAATTATTACAGCCGCACTGCAAGTTGTTACATTTAAGGAAACTTTAAGGAGAAAATAGTCCCTGTTGTTCTTGATCTAGACGTAAGAGTGTAATTTATTTATTTAATTTTTAAGGTTTTTTTTTTATTTTTAATACGTTTGCAAACTTTGTCGTTCAGAATAAGAATGTGTTCACTTAAGCTAAACAGTATTTTTTTCAGATGATTGAACCTGGATGTTCTTGGCATCCTGCCACCTCCTGTCATAATCTGCTTGTATTTTTAGTCTCCTGACAAACATGTTCACTCTTCTAGGATTCATTGTGACAGTTCTTACTCTGTGAGTCACATCTCCTGGGATAAATTGAAACTTAAAAAAATCTCAGTCTGTCAGTTTGAACCCAGGGACCTTGTTGCTGCCATTTTTCACAATGTATTTCATCTTTGACAGACAAGTTGAAGCCGAGGACTTAATGTGTTTACTCATCACCTTTATGGAGTTTCAGCATGAGCATGACACTTAAAACCATTCCTGAACAGGTTGGAAGGATGAGGTTCTGGTTTTACAACATTCCAGATGGGAACCCAAAGGCACATTGCAACAGAGGCTTCAAATGACCTTGTAACTCATTTACTGGTAACCAAAGTCAGAGTTTGACGGTTAATTCCACAGCAAGGAATTTATTATTCAGTAAATATGAACATTTCCACCTTTTTGTAAACTAGAATAGATACAGCAGGAAGGAAATGCAGCTTCTGCAGGAGACGTGGATGCAAAGACAATACAATAACTCCATCAGCATTAAAATAAAACCTTACTGTTTTCCACTATATTTAACCTGCTGGGACTTGTGGATGAAATGTTGTTAGTGTGAATCAAATGACACATTTTCAGAAGGACACTGTTTTAACTTATCCAAGGAGGAAGTAATAAGTATTTTTACTGTGACATTTTAAGTCTGCTATGTTAAAAAGTGGGTGTGGTGGGTGTTGTCATTAAACATTTTTGGTGACAAAGGTGAGTGACAGCAACACGTCGATTCCTGGAGGTGTCATGTGTCGCTCCTGAATTTATCCAGCACCTGTACAGTATATAAAGTGCTGCAGCACAGAGCAGGTGAACTTACAGCATCAACATCCAAGATCATCACAATGAAGCTGCTTGTTTCTTTGACTCTCACCTGGATGCTGCTCTGTGCAGGTAACTCGACTTATTCTGACTATACACGTTCTACAGGTCTTACACAGACTGATTTAAAACCCTTAGGAAGTTTAAACTGAATAGTTCTTTAGAAAAATAACAGAATATTTATTTTACTACAGCAAATTATTACTTGTTAAAGTACAATACAAGACTTATTAGATTGTATCTGTGGTCTATAACCATTTTACCTGATGTCTCAAATCTTCTTTAAAAGCAGGAAGAATTTTAAATAATCAAACACCTCAGACATTTGAGTTCAATTCAAATTTTTGACATAATCAGAATCATTAACCACTTTGTTCCCCAAACAACAACAACAACAGCACAGTCACAAACAACAACAACAACAACAGCTGCACCAACAAAAACAACCACAACAGCTGCACCACCACCAACAACAACAACAACAACTGCACCACCAACAACAACAACAACAGCTGCACCAACAACAACAACAACAACAGCTGCACCACCAACAACAACAACAACAACAACAGCTGCACCAACAACAACAACAACAACAGCTGCGACTACAACAAACTGCTCCCCCAACAACAACAAACTACCATCCCAACAACAACAACTGTTTCTGCTCCAACAACAACAACTGCTGCTGCTCCAAGAACAACAACTGCTGCTGCAACAACAACAACTGCTGTTCCAACAACAACAATTGTTGTTCCAACAACAACAACAATAAAAATGAAGATGAATACTTCCACTCTAAATAGTTTGTGTTAACACACATAGATAGTCAGGAAAATCAGCATCCTTCCATCTTCTGTCATGATCTTTGCTTCTACTACATGTTTGAATAAAACGTCCTGTCTTCTTGGGGTAAATGATGATGTTCCTCTGTGAGTTTCTGCTGCTCAGAGACACATCAGCTCATGGTTTGTCTTGTAATCTCATTACTTCACCGTGCACCTATTGCTAAAGCATAAACATTAGATTAAAGCATTAATGTGATTTTATTAGATATAGTCGAGGACAGTATTGCATTATTACAATTGCTGATGCATCATAATGTTACAACTTTTGGATTCACACTGTAACTTTCCAGGCAGAAACAGCAGTAATTCTGTAGTGTGAACACTGTTAGTTGGTTTTGCTTTTACACTTGCACTTATGTGAAAAATGCAACATCATCACTTCTTCTTCTGCTTGCATGTGTGTATTTGCTGCTTTGGTTATTTTCAAGTTTATTTCAATCGTCACGGGTGTAAATTGTTGGTTTAAGAAAAGAATAAATCTGAATATGTCGCTTTAAACTCATGGACGTGGTGACTGTAGTTTCTCTGCTGCTTTACATAGTAAACAGTTAAAAATCCAAATGAATCAGCATGTTACTAACTACAGAAGGAACCTTTGGCCTGGAGACATTGTGGTAGTAATAGTAGCAATAGTATAATATGGAATGTTCACAGTGGGATTTTGGTATTTGGTAGTAAACAGTTTGTTCCCAAAGCAAACCACAGGTTTCTACTTAGACCGAGGTAACGAATTTCATCCAGCTGTTCACTACCTTCATCCTCATGTCTTCACCAGCACCTGCATAGCTGTGAAACTACAATCATGAGACACACTGGTTAACAGTAGATTCTTTCTTATAGTAACAGTTGTCATGGTTGCTGGAATATTTTTAAGCTCCAAGTGTACTTTTACCTCCACACAAAGGCCGATCTGCTGATTGTCACTCTCTGCTTAACCCGCTCCATAAAAAGAAAAAGAAACTGCGTGTATTTCACTTTTAGCTCAAACTGTTGTGTTGCATGACACAGATGCATTGTGGGTCAGGCTTAGGCTTGTTTCAGCCTCGTGGTGTGAGCTGTACCAAGCCAACCTGGAGCAGGACACAAGGTGATGCTCCTTCCTTTATTTGAAAGGCAGATCTACATATATATGTGTATATATATATCTATATCTATATAGATATAGATATAGATATTTTTGTCCATTACTACATACTCAGTAACTGGTAATGAAAAACATTGACTTTTTAGCAAAATTTAGAAATTTACTAAGAATCAACGTAGGGTTTTACATATAAAATATTGCCTTAGTTGTTTGGTGCACAGCTTATTTGATTATAGGAAATGAGGGAGGAAAAGTGCAAAAAGTAAACATATAGAATGACGTTAATTCTAGCATTTGCAATGTTAAAACAGCAGCATCAGTTGTATTTATTTATGTATTTATTCAGGCAGTTTCTGTGGGACAAGAGTTGGTGCCAGTGGTGGGACCTGGGCCTCAGCAGGAGTCCAACATCAGTCAGGAACACTCTGACCAGAGGGGTGGAAGGAGTCAGACGTAGTCTTCCCCACATTCTTCAGGATACTCGATGTGATGAGACACTGCAGCCCAGTGTACCGTACAGACATGGAGCAAGTCAGGATGGACTTGTAACAAACCCCTATGGCAGTAATTACAGCGTGAAGACTCTTTTGGTAATTCTCTATGTGTGGCAGTTGAAATGGCCACTAGCACCGGCTGCTTGTGTTTGCATACAGGCAGAGATTATACAGTTGTTCCTGTCATTTTATTCAGGTGAACCTGTTTTAACACTTTAACCTCTGCTGGGTGTTTTCTATAAACATCCTCATTCTCAGCTTCAACGTTTCTTAGAACTGATCAGACAGACTGGTGAACTGGTGTACTAATACTCTGTGTGAATGTATTTAGAGGGGCTCCATGTTAGCAGGGAAGGCAAGCAACTGCTTGGGTCCCAGACCAGTAGGGGGCCCCCAAGAGCTGACCAAAGTTCAACTCTGTACAGCACTGGCTGTGTGCAAAGCTTGCAAAGACACTAGCAGTCTCAGACCTCGCTAAGAGGACCCCGAATCAAACTCTGCTGCAAGTAGCACATGATTCAGTGTAAACAAACAGGTCTAATGAAACAAGGAAGACCAGCTGAGTAAAAGGAAGACGAGTTATAAATCTGGCAAGATAGTGGTAAGTGGAGCAATGGAGGTCAAAGATCAACGGCTTTCAGCTTTTCCCTTCAGGGGTCAGCACAGCTAGTTTGGGTAGTACATGTACATAAATGCCATTAAACTTCTCTTTGAATTCCCCATATCAAAATATCTCTACTTGTAGCTGAAAAATTCCTCCAGATGACATCACTTAATAAAACATTCAGTTCACATTATATCATCTGGTTCTCACACTATGGAGTTTGTAATCACCTGCTTTTCCTGCTTGACCCAGATGACATCATTTCAACTCCTAATTATAAAAAGATGTCCTCCAGGTGATGTCATTTAGATGAGTTTTTCAGCTACAAACAGAAATATTTTATTATAAGTAAGTCAGAGTAAAGTTTACATTTACATTCTAAACTAAAGAATAGAAAGCTGAAAATTGGGGAAGTTGCTCTTTACGTTTTGATGAGTAGTCACTTCCTATATTGCCATAGAGCAGGACACATTAAAAGGCCTCTCTGTTCTCTCAACTGAGCCAGCTGGACCTCAGGTAGCTAACAGTGTATCTACGATGTAAAACTGCTAAAAGCAGAAATTCCTTGTAAAGAGTCAGTGTTTGGTTTATAGGAATGTGTCCGTGCAACATGAAAACGGGCTCCACTCCACATGTAGACATGAAAGGCTGATTCTAAGCTGAAGAAAACTTGTTTTAAATTTCAGAAAAGAGAAGGTGAAAAAGAAAACTTTGGTCCCTTTGTGCTAATACCTGCCTCGAAAGCTGACACGGTGCATCACTTTAACTGAAGTAGTAAACGTCCTATACCTTCTCTCATCGCTCTTGTCATCCGTCAGCTTGAAACCACAGCTGTGGGTCACTGTCAGAAGAAAATCTTACTTGGAGACGACAGAGTCACCAGAGTCTCGTTTTAAAGTTTTACTCGCAGCAAACAGAAACAGATATCAGCAGGTCATACAAAGGACAATGCTGCTTCAGCCTTGTGTCTTTTTCTCACTGAAAACAGTTGAGATGGTTGCTAACCGCTGTGGAGGACGCGTCCTTCCTTCATGTCCTGATAAAAAGTGTGTGACCTTCAATAAAATACAGTTTAAAATGGTATTTTGCTAACATTCAGCTCTGATCCTGATCTGCTTTACAGGTTTCCACACATCTCCTGTTCAAATATTATCATCTGAGTAATCAAACCACTAGACAAACTGAGTGTTGACCTCTGACCTTTAGTGACCCGTGTCCTCCGGGTCCAGGTGTGTCTGGACTGACACAATCACTGACACTCCAACAATAAGACACAGATTTTAACTCTGTCCTCCAGCCTCTGTGAATGTCAGTTCAGACCTCAGTCAAAGTATAAAAAATGCTTTGCGTCATGTTGGAAACGCGAGCCGACACGAGAAGTGAGTGCAGATTCAAATGGCTGCATACTGGTGAAGCGTGGCTGAAACACTGTCACACTGCAGCAGAACAAGCTGAGCAGCAGCTCTGGACTTGAGTGCTTTCAGTCATGTGATAGATTCTACTTTATCTTCTTTCAGTATAAAAAAGCAAACATTCAAAAACATTTCATGCTGTACCCGAGTTTTCAGCCAGTGCTGGTTTGACTCCTGGTTCCACATGGAAACGTGTTGAAGTGTTTTTGGGCAAAACACTAAACCCAGGTTTCTCCTGACAGGCCTGTACCATGTGTATAACGGTCTGGAAACGGTTTAAAGTTTACCTGTTAGCGGCACAGTATAACCAAGTCCAACAGGTCAAGCAGAAGAACCAAACCCAGGAACCCAGGTGGGTACAGACAGAGAGAGAGCTTTGACAACTACAACACCATAATGTGACATAAAGTGAGTGCAATAAATATTGTTAAAGGTCTTAACAGTGTTAAAACAAATATGAAGCTGTTGTCAATCACACTCACATACGTAGATGTAATAACTGTCTAAGATCATCAGTGTTTGACAGTATCAGTAGTAAGATCACACAACCAAGAGCTGTAGATGCTGAGAAATGATATATTTTGACATAGTGTTATTTTAAAAAAGCTTTTCTCTTACACCCATTTCCCCTCAGTGTGAAGCTAAATTTAATTCTGACTCCTCCCGTGTTATGACAACTTCAACTAAACACAGTCCAACCTCTAGACTAGTTTGGATCTGGTTTTCAAACTGTCAATGTCCATCTCATCTTTGTAGAGTCCTGCAGATTTCAGAAGAGAATAGTCCAAATCCTGTAGAGGACAAAACCTTAGTGAAGTGTGAAAGAGGAAGAGCCAGTCAGACCCAGGATAAGTGCTGACGGGTTTCACTTCAGTCCAGACAACATGACGATTCAATTTACTTTTGAACTTCTGGGTGAGTCAAAGCCATCGATCATCCATAATGAATCTGTGTTGTTCAGGTGTCAGGTGTGTGAAGAGAACAGCTCTGTATCTGACAGCTTTAGTACCTAATGAACTAATACATGCTGATGGATGAAGCAGCAGTCAGTAGGATTTCCTGATCCAGACTGTTCTTGATCTGATACTTAAATTATTGATAGGAATTAAAGAATGTGATCCTGTCTCTGCTATAGCTAATGACACATTTGTCATTTGAAGCACTACATTCAGCATCACTCTGGTTATGTTCTTCCTCGTGTGGTCACTGCTGTTCCATCTCACCTGCACATCTTGCTGATACAAATATACAGAGTGACACAGTGAACCATCCACTGGAGCCTATTTGTTAAGTTACGCTGAGTCAGCTACTGACAGTGTAGCTTTGGATTATTGGAAGTGCTGACGATGGTCATTAACGACATGCTCTGTTCTGCATCTTCTAATAACGAGATCTTTAGCTCATATTAATGACTTATTATCTCATTATTACGAGATGAGGCCTCCAGAAAGTTTTCTTCTTTGGTAAATGCAATGCGCTGCCTTTTTATAGTATCACTGATCTTCAACCTTAGTTTTGATTCATTACTGCAAATGCTTCTTTGAACATTTGCTGTTTTCAACACAAATGTGAAATGAGTTGATAATTATTTTCTCCTTTTGAAAAGTTCTATGTATCTGGTCTGTAGCCTTTACATTTAAAATCAGGTTTTCTCCTTCAGTCTGTACGTGAATTTAACTTCTTCTCTCTATGTCACAGGCATATCAGTTCTGGTTTCTGTGGTTGTCCTGGTTCTGTTTCTGGTTGGACTTGTGCAGCTGTTGAGGAATAGAACAGGTATGAAAAGTGAACTGCTCAGTGAGTCTTGTCCAGTCCTCACGTCTGTACTAGAACTACAACTTTGACCGAGTCTGTTGGAAGATAAAGTCTGCAATGACATTTTAATATCAACCATTTTTTTCAGGTTCATGTTGGACATCAACCCACTGCCTCTACTGTAAGTCATGTTCTTGTTACTTTACATTTCTTACTTATTTTCTCTGATCATTTTCTGACAAGACAGAAAGTTTGTAGTTTTCACATTATTTTTTTTCTCTTTACACTGTTGGAGATGTACAAAAAGGTGTTGCAGTGAGTCTTCAGGACTCAGGCCCAGATGCAGTAGCATCCATAGCTGCTGTGTGCCTGATACCCACTGAGCTGTAAAGCACTTCATATTGCAGTAGTCTGAACAAAAAGTGCTATATAAATACAGTTTGAATCATTGGTTGGTTGATGTTTCTGAAAGTAGTGTCACATAAATCCACTACTTAAATTAGATAAAAAGCATAGTGATGAAATTTTTTAGGAAATAACTGGCAAAGACCTGCAGTTTACCTGCACCAAGCAGGGACATCGTAGGACAACTTAGTTTTATCTTTATCCCAATTCCTCTGTCTTTTCACTTCCTAATACTAATTCTATTTTCCTCCTCACAGATAGCCCCTCCCCCACATGTGCACTGTCCCCTAAACCACTTCCACCTCGACCTCTTTTTTCTCCTGCTTTATGTCAGTCAGCAGTCAACCTTGCTGATTTCATCCTGCTAACTTATTCAAACTGTGCATCACTCTCACTTTACGTTTGTTTACAAATCTCAAAGTGCTACACAAGCAGATTATGAGCAAGAATAAAACATAAAAACATGTAAAGCATAGAAACATAAAAAACATAAAATAATATATAAAAAAGATAATGATCACTTTAAAATGCTTCACTGAACAAAAAAGTCTTTAACTGTTTTTTGAAACAGTCCACAGTCTGTGGTGCCCTCAGGTTCAGGTAGAGTGTTCCAGAGCCGTGAAGCAGCTGCTGAGAAGGCTCGATCCCCCATTGAGTGGAGTCTGTTGTGGAGGGGTAGAGGTGATAAGTGTTGGTAGAACGAAGGTGTCTTGTTGTAGATTGCAATGTGAGGAGTTCTTTAAGATACTGTGGGGCATTTCCATGGATGCTCTGGTGGGTAAGTAGACAGAGTTTGAATTCAATGCAAAGGTGGATGGGGAGTTAGTGAAGTGTCTGGAGAACAGCAGTGATGTGCTCATATTTCGCACCCTCATAAGGATCCTGGTAGCATTGTTTTGAACATATTGGAGCTTTTGAAGGCTCCTGCCAGAGATCCCAATGAGAAGTGCATTGCAGTAGTCCAGCCTGGAGGAGACAAAGGCCTAGACCAGCCTTTCAGCGTCACAGAGGGACAGAGAGGGGCGGAGTTTGGCTATGTTTCTGAGATGAAAAAATGCAATTTTGCAGAGGTGTTGGACATGTGTTTCAAATGACAGGTGAGGGTCAAACTTGACCCCCCAGGTTGTTAACAGAGTTGAAGAGGGTAATGGTGCGACCACAAAAAGAGATACAGTTAATGGGGGAGGAATGAAGCTGGTGGGTGGTACCAACTAGAAGGGCTTTGGTTTTTATGCTGTTCAGCTGAAGGAAGTTCTCTGTCATCCACGCCTTGATGTCCTCCAGGCAACAGGTGAGAGTTGATGGAAGTGTCGGTGGGGTCGGGCTCAGTCTCACGTACAGCTGAGTATCATCAGCATAGCAGTGGAAGGAGATTCCATGCTTGCCAATGACGTGGCCCAGTGGGAGCATATAGACGTTGAAAAGGGTCGGTCGAACCAACCCCTGTGGCTCCCCACAGGTGACTGAGATTTGGCATCCCCTATGGCCACATACTCATACTCTATTTGTGAGATAGGAACCAAACCACCCCAAAGCAGTGCCAGAAAATCCAACAATATGCTGCAGACGATGAAGGAGAATTTTGTGGTCAACTGTATCAAAAGCGGCAGTGAGATCCAGAAGAATGAGGAGAGATGGGAAGCTCTGGTCAGCAGCCATTAGGGGGTCGTTGGTGACCCTGACCAGGGCTGTCTCTGTGCTGTGGGAGGGGCGGAAGCCAGATTGAAATTTTTCAAACAGATTGTGTCTTTTGAGGTGATACTGGAGCTGGACTGAGACAGCTTTTTCTAAGACCTTTGATAGGAATGGAACATTGGACGACAGTTTGC
Source organism: Channa argus (assembly GCF_033026475.1). Lineage (NCBI taxonomy): Eukaryota > Metazoa > Chordata > Actinopteri > Anabantiformes > Channidae > Channa > Channa argus. Next base: position 1,241,335 of record NC_090208.1, read on the forward strand.
CATAACTTCAGGTTATGGACAGTTAAGTTGGTTGAAACAAAGAGACGCTCAAGGTAGCAGGGGCCTCAAGGATATTCTGGAGGCTGTTGTTATAGTAGCCCACCAGTTCAGACACTGAGGGAAATTTTAGGACAATGGAGAGATTTTTGATGTCAGCATTTAAATCAGAGACATTTAGGTTTTTCACATTGTGGGTTGGAAAATGATGTATATGAAGGGAAGTCCATTGAAATGATTTTGTGGTCCGAGACACCCAGGTCGTATACTTGGCGGTTAGAAATGGGGTCATTACTTAGTCAGTAATGACTAAGTCGAGGTTGTGGCCCTATGAGTGGGGACCTCAACTTTCTGCTTCAGGTTTAAGCAGTCCAGCAGTTCTAAGAACTCAGCAGCAGAATGGTTAGAAGGTGCGTCCACATGGATGTTCAGGTCTCCGAGTATCAACACGTTGGGTGATGATGTGCAGAAAGTTGAAAGGAGTTCACACATTTCTCTGATGAAACCTGGGTGTTGCTTTGGTGGCTGGTAAATAATAAGTATGAAACTAGAGAGTGGATGTTTACACAGAGGAGGGAGGCATGACAGTTTCAAATCTTTATGGTGGATTATGATTAGACCCCCAATGCGACCAGTGGTGGGGGCTTTTTTAAGGTAGGTATATCCAGGGGGCAGGACTCATTCATTCCTGGAGGTGTCACCATTCGGAATCATTAACCACTTTGTTCCCCAAACAACAACAGCAGCACCACCAACAACAACAACCTTTGTCTGCAACACAAGCCCTTCCTCAACTACAACTGCTGGTTCCTCAACAAATTAATGATGCAACAACTGCTGCTGCTGCTGCTCCAACAACTGCTGCTCTTAGGTGTTAAATTTTCCTAGTTTTAATATTTTAAATCAAGATCAGCTAAAACCACACTGTGGTGATAATTAAGAAGTGATTAGATTTTTTAATGATTAAGTAATCAAACATTTTCTCATATCTTAAAAGTGCTATAACTGTCTTATCTTATTGAATAAACAAGTGGTGGTGCATTGTTCTGACTTTCATCTAAGCCAACTTCCGCTCAATATATTGACATTTTCCAGTGTTTTATTCATGGTGGTTGTTAAATGTGTTGGTTTGATGGTGTCCTCAGCTCCAGAATTGTTGATAATAAATCCACGTTGAACTCAGAAGTAAGAGTTGTTTCTACCTTATTGCTTTCAAAATGCTTAATTGTTTAACATTTTGGTAAAAGAAGCAGTACGGTGCCAATCAGAGTCCCTGAATGTTATTTTAGCATCTGTTTTCATTTTGAAATGCTGTCCTTCAAAACCCTTCCTTTGCACTCAAAAGGCCCCTGATCAGACTCAGGTTGGTGGTAGTGGGGTTGTATGAGATACTTCTCCATTGTAGGCATATTACTTATAGTAGATGTCAAGTTCAATTGTGAACAGTGTGTTAGATGTTTTTGACCTTATTTCCATATCTCCTGCTGGTTTCTAATGTGGTCACTTGATGTCATTGTTGCCAAGTTTCTAAAGTGTTTCTAATCCCACACGTATTGCTGCTGAACCATAGGGGTGTGTAGTATTGCTCATACGCTTTGCTTTCTTTTATGGTTGATTTTAAATATTAATAATATTGGCACATTGTTTTTGTTTGTATGACGGTTGTCTGTCCAGTACTAAGACGTGCTACACTCAGATCATTACTTTCCACACAGAACATATAGAATTAAAAGAGGTTCTTTGACTGCACCTCTTCACAGTAAGCGCAGTTTTAAGGACGTGAAAAACATGCTCATTGTAGCATAAAGCAAAACATTTTGTCGGCTTCATACCTTCAACAATTAACTGTCGAAAAGTACAGAAAGTATTTTCATCAGGAGAACTTAATTATTGACCCTGGAACTCATTGTAATTATGGTTGCAGTAAGTCGTAAATATTAGTTATTGAAGTATTGAAGACAAGCTCTGTAAAGCTTTGCTTTCATTTCGACATTAACAAACTGTTATTCTGGGAATCTTACAACAGGCTGAACAAAACAATGAATTACTGATTCGTGATTATACTCAGAGTTTCCTTTGTTTGACAGTGACAGTTGTCCTGATAGACCAAAGCATGAAATACCCAGACTGGTTCCGCTTTCTTGATCATCTTGTAACATCAGTACAGCTAAACAGAACTATTGCGTGTTCACAAAGAACAATGGTAGGAGGGGATTTGAAGTAAACCAAAACTGAAGAACAAGTTTCAAATAAACTCCAGTTGAGAACTGGTGCCACAGCACTGAAAAAGAATTCCTGAATAGCAGCAGCTCTGTGTTGTTTGTGATCTAGTCAGGTGTCATTTCTTATTCCACTTGTCAAAGCATCAGCTAAATATCCTTGACTTGTTTTGAAAGGGACATGTTGCCCTGGCAACTATACTGGGTTCCACGTTACACTGACCACACGTCTGAAGTAAAAGAGATCTCACTCTTTGTCTGTATCTGCAGAACTTTGCATGAACTTATTCACAGAACAATGACGACATGTTGGTTTTTAAGTCATTTTCTTCTTTGGTTTCATTTACTGAAAATGAAAACTAAAGGTGGTGAGTTCAGTTTCATTTCATTGAATCACAATAACCCTGCTACACAGCTTTTATAATGTATGTGCTCAAAACAATCATTGGATGTAATGATGAGATTCCAGTTTCACATCATTCCACATTAAAAGCAACAGGCACATAAAAAGTCAACTATGAATACGGGTGATGGTGCAACAGAGGTGCTCACAAATGTGTAAAATCACTTCAAGTGGTATCAAGGTGTTTGCAGAAGAGAACAAGTGCATTTACAATTATAGGCTACAAGCAAAATGAATAATTATAAGTATTTATAAGAAAGAACCAACAGCTGGAAAAATGAGTCATAGCAACAAACAAAAGGCTTTGTGTGTTGACGTCTTGCGTTTTTGAAAGAAAGCGTTTTCCACATTTTCGTGCTACAAAAACAGGAACACGCCCAGTCCTGGAGACTTCATGCATAATTTATGCATCACCTGAACAGTATATAAGCTGCAGCAATACAGAGCAGGTGAACAGAACCACAGCATCAACATCTCAGAAAACTACTCAGCATTTCTCACCTGTTCATCATGATGAAGCTGATTGTTTCTCTGGCTCCTTTAACTGTCACCAGAACTGATGACCCAGTAATAATCCTTAATTGAGGAATAGCCAATGTTTTATTTTTACAAAGCACAAAAGTTGTAATTTCTTATAAGCATATAACCAGATAAAATCTAGTATATGATTCCCTAGAAACAACAGCTGCTGGACAAGTCTACTGCAGCAACAACAGCCATTGTTTTCCAAGACCTTCATAAACTACAACCACGTCCCAGCAACAACAGCTGCTGCTGTTAGTAGTTAAAATAAGCAGCGACATGTTCTGACGGTGCCAAATCAAGATAAAATGGCTAAAACCACACTCAGCTGAAGATGCAGTAGAATTTAATGATCAAATTTAAAATAAAAGGAAAAAGAATGAATTTGTTTTTCTTCATGTATGTGTGGGTTCCTCAGAGTTCTCTGGTAAATGGTTGTATCTCTTTGTGTGACCGTGTGGTGGACTGTCCAGGGTTTACTCCAACTTCTGTCCAGTGGCAGCTGGGTGTCGGCTGGAGCTCCCC